>NW_024572937.1:0-28927 GCF_018153835.1 Drosophila eugracilis | reverse complement strand
TTTCAATACCGTTTGCAGCTTAGTTTCAGCTAACTTGTTTTAAAACTTTCTCCGATCATCCTAAAACTTATGTGTGCTTGCGCAGATGTCAGAGATTTGAAAATCGACCTTATCGGACGTTTATATCCTATAGCTCTCATAGGAACAATCGGATTTAACTTGCAAAATTCAAGATATTTCGCACAGTGTAAAAGCTATGCCACTCCCACTCAACGCCCATAGTCGCTTACCATGCTAAAGTTCATCCAGCGCTTGCAATCTTATTTTTTGATAGTACAGCGCTGTCCTCCTCGATTCTCATAATTTGTGACCATGAACTTTTTTTGATGGTACAGGTGCTCTCCTCCTCGATTCTCATAAAAGCGTTGTGTATGGGCCATGCATTTAAAACCTTAAGGAATTGTCTAATTTTTTACCATCATAATTGTACTTTTATATTTTATATTTTATATTTTATATTTTATATTTTATATTTTATATTTTATATTTTATATTTTATATTTTATATTTTATATTTTATATTTTATATTTTATATTTTATATTTTATATTTTATATTTTATATTTTATATTTTATATTTTATATTTTATATTTTATATTTTATATTTTATATTTTATATTTTATGTTTTATTTTATATTTTATATTTTATATTTTATATTTTATATTTTATATTTTATATTTTATATTTTATATTTTATATTTTATATTTTTATATTTTATAGTTTTATATTTTATATTTTATATTTTATATTTTATATTTTATATTTTATATTTTATATTTTATATTTTATATTTTTATATTTTATATTTTATATTTTATATTTTATATTTTATATTTTATATTTTATATTTTATATTTTATATTTATATTTTATATTTTATATTTTATATTTTATATTTTATATTTTATATTTTATATTTTATATTTTATATTTTATATTTTATATTTTATATTTTATATTTTATATTTTATATTTTATATTTTATATTTTATATTTTTATATTTTATATATTTTATATTTTATATTTTATATTTTATATTTTATATTTTATATTTTATATTTTATATTTTATATTTTATATTTTATATTTTATATTTTATATTTTTATATTTTATATTTTATATTTTATATTTTATATTTTATATTTTATATTTTATATTTTATATTTTATATTTTATATTTTATATTTTATATTTTATATTTTATATTTTATATTTTTATATTTTATATTTTATATTTTATGTTTTTATATTTTATATTTTATATTTTATATTTTTTATATTTTATATTTTATATTTTATATTTTATATTTTATATTTTATATTTTATATTTTATATTTTATATTTTTTATATTTTATATTTTATATTTTATATTTTATGTTTATATTTTATATTTTATATTTTATATTTTATATTTTATATTTTTATATTTTATATTTTATATTTTATATTTTATATTTTATATTTTATATTTTATATTTTTATATTTTATATTTTATATTTTTTATATTTTATATTTTATATTTTATATTTTATATTTTATATTTTATTTTTATATTTTATATTTTATATTTTATATTTTATATTTTATATTTTATATTTTATATTTTATATTTTATATTTTATATTTTATATTTTATATTTTTATATTTTATATTTTTATATTTTATATTTTATATTTTATATTTTTATATTTTATATTTTTATATTTTATATTTTATATTTTATATTTTATATTTTATATTTTATATTTTTATATTTTATATTTTATATTTTATATTTTATATTTTATATTTTATATTTTATATTTTATATTTTATATTTTATATTTTATATTTTATATTTTATATTTTATATTTTATATTTTTATATTTTATATTTTATATTTTATATTTTATATTTTATATTTTATATTTTATATTTTATATTTTATATTTTATATTTTATATTTTATATTTTATATTTTATATTTTATATTTTATATTTTATATTTTATATTTTATATTTTATATTTTATATTTTATATTTTATATTTTTATATTTTATATTTTATATTTTATATTTTTATATTTTATATTTTATATTTTATATTTTATATTTTATATTTTATATTTTATATTTTATATTTTATATTTTATATTTTATATATTTTATATTTTATATTTTATATTTTATATTTTATATTTTATATTTTATATTTTATATTTTATATTTTATATTTTATATTTTATATTTTATATTTTATATTTTATATTTTATATTTTATATTTTATATTTTATATTTTATATTTTATATTTTATATTTTATATTTTATATTTTATATTTTTTATATTTTATATTTTTTTATATTTTATATTTTATATTTTATATTTTATATTTTATATTTTATATTTTATATATTTTATATTTTATATTTTTATATTTTATATTTTATATTTTATATTTTATATTTTATATTTTATATTTTATATTTTATATTTTATATTTTTATATTTTATATTTTATATTTTATATTTTATATTTTATATTTTATATTTTATATTTTATATTTTATATTTTATATTTTATATTTTATATTTTATATTTTATATTTTATATTTTATATTTTATATTTTATATTTTATATTTTATATTTTATATTTTATATTTTATATTTTATATTTTATATTTTATATTTTTATATTTTTTTATATTTTATATTTTATATTTTATATTTTATATTTTATATTTTATATTTTATATTTTATATTTTATATTTTATATTTTTATATTTTATATTTTATATTTTATATTTTATATTTTATATTTTATATTTTATATTTTATATTTTTTATATTTTATATTTTATATTTTATATTTTATATTTTATATTTTATATTTTATATTTTATATTTTATATTTTATATTTTTATATTTTATATTTTATATTTTATATTTTATATTTTATATTTTTTATATTTTATATTTTATATTTTATATTTTATATTTTATATTTTATATTTTATATTTTATATTTTATATTTTATATTTTATATTTTATATTTTATATTTTATATTTTATATTTTATATTTTATATTTTATATTTTATATTTTATATTTTATATTTTATATTTTATATTTTATATTTTATATTTTATATTTTATATTTTATATTTTATATTTTATATTTTTATATTTTATATATTTTATATTTTATATTTTATATTTTATATTTTATATTTTATATTTTATATTTTATATTTTATATTTTATATTTTATATTTTATATTTTATATTTTATATTTTTTATATTTTATATTTTATATTTTTATATTTTATATTTTATATTTTATATTTTATATTTTATATTTTATATTTTATATTTTATATTTTATATTTTATATTTTATATTTTATATTTTATATTTTATATTTTATATTTTATATTTTATATTTTATATTTTATATTTTATATTTTATATTTTTTATATTTTATATTTTATATTTTATATTTTATATTTTATATTTTATATTTTATATTTTATATTTTATATTTTATATTTTATATTTTATATTTTATATTTTATATTTTATATTTTATATTTTATATTTTATATTTTATATTTTATATTTTATATTTTATATTTTATATTTTATATTTTATATTTTATATTTTATATTTTATATTTTATATTTTATATTTTATATTTTATATTTTATATTTTATATTTTATATTTTATATTTTATATTTTATATTTTATATTTTATATTTTATATTTTATATTTTATATTTTATATTTTATATTTTATATTTTATATTTTATATTTTATATTTTATATTTTATATTTTATATTTTTATATTTTATATTTTATATTTTATATTTTATATTTTATATTTTATATTTTATATTTTATATTTTTATATTTTATATTTTATATTTTATATTTTATATTTTTTATATTTTATATTTTATATTTTATATTTTATATTTTATATTTTATATTTTATATTTTATATTTTATATTTTATATTTTATATTTTATATTTTATATTTTATATTTTATATTTTATATTTTATATTTTATATTTTATATTTTATTTATATTTTATATTTTATATTTTATATTTTATATTTTATATTTTATATTTTATATTTTATATTTTATATTTTATATTTTATATTTTATATTTTATATTTTATTTATTTTATATTTTATATTTTATATTTTATATTTTATATTTTATATTTTATATTTTATATTTTATATTTTATATTTTATATTTTTATATTTTATATTTTATATTTTATATTTTATATTTTATATTTTTATATTTTTTATATTTTATATTTTATATTTTATATTTTATATTTTATATTTTATATTTTTATATTTTATATTTTATATTTTTATATTTTATATTTTATATTTTATATTTTATATTTTATATTTTATATTTTATATTTTATATTTTTTATATTTTATATTTTATATTTTATATTTTATATTTTATATTTTATATTTTATATTTTATATTTTATATTTTATATTTTATATTTTATATTTTATATTTTATATTTTATATTTTATATTTTATATTTTATATTTTATATTTTATATTTTATATTTTATATTTTATATTTTATATTTTATATTTTATATATTTTATATTTTATATTTTATATTTTATATTTTATATTTTATATTTTATATTTTATATTTTATATTTATATTTTTATATATTTTATATTTTATATTTTATATTTTATATTTTATATTTTATATTTTATATTTTATATTTTATATTTTATATTTTATATTTTATATTTTATATTTTTATATTTTATATTTTATATTTTATATTTTATATTTTATATTTTATATTTTATATTTTATATTTTATATTTTATATTTTATATTTTATATTTTATATTTTATATTTTATATTTTATATTTTATATTTTATATTTTATATTTTATATTTTATATTTTATATTTTATATTTTATATTTTATATTTTATATTTTATATTTTATATTTTATATTTTATATTTTATATTTTATATTTTATATTTTATATTTTATATTTTATATTTTATATTTTATATTTTATATTTTATATTTTATATTTTATATTTTATATTTTATATTTTATATTTTATATTTTTATATTTTATATTTTATATTTTATATTTTATATTTTATATTTTATATTTTTTATATTTTATATTTTATATTTTATATTTTTATTTTATATTTTATATTTTATATTTTATATTTTATATTTTATATTTTATATTTTATATTTTATATTTTTTTATATTTTATATTTTATATTTTATATTTTATATTTTATATTTTATATTTTATATTTTATATTTTATATTTTATATTTTATATTTTATATTTTATATTTTATATTTTATATTTTATATTTTATATTTTATATTTTATATTTTGTAGATCAAGAAAACACGTCTGGTTCGTTTCACGATATCTTTAATAATGATCTTCTTCGTTTGTGTGGCATGAGCTTGTCTGCCCTGCAGTCAGTTCATACACACATATTGCACACTTATCGATAACTTAAATACTCAATAATATAGCTTACATACTACTTATATACTACAATTCGGCCGTCCTGACAAAAAGGATCACCCGATTCTTTCGTAACGTTTCAAATTTTAGTTGAATTTCTAAGGTTATATCTTTTTTTAAAATTATTATTGAAGTTTACATCTGTACGTTTACTTTTAGGTTTCTTTATATTATTCTTATCGCTATTAATCAAATCATCATTTAGTTTATTATTATCATTTAACTTATCGATAAGTGTGCAATATGTGTGTATGAACTGACTGCAGGGCAGACAAGCTCATGCCACACAAACGAAGAAGATCATTATTAAAGATATCGTGAAACGAACCAGACGTGTTTTCTTCTTCACGCATTTTTTCTATTTCGCTTTTCTGTTCAACCATAACTGTATTGTCTTCGTCGTCTGCTTCAGCGTTGGCGCCGGTTTCTAGAATTTCGGCTGCATTTTTGATGTCGTTGTAGTTTTGTAGTGTCTGAATTTCACAAATTTGTAGCTTTTTAACTTTATCATTACTTTTTTCTTGTGGAGTTTTTGTGTTATTTTTTATTTGGCTTAACGTTTTTTGTAATTCACTCGAACTTTTTTCTAATAATCGTGATTTTAGTGTTGCTTTGTTGCCCGAACTTGGCACGTCTAATTTTTGGCATAATGTTTTTATCTCGGCTAAACTCAAATTGTCAATAATTTTCTCCATAATGTCGTTTTTTGTTTTTTAAATTGTTTGTCAGGAATAGCGAGTAAGTAAAAAAAATTACTCTCGTTTAGCACAGTTAATCCCACTTCTGAGATTGTAGATCAAGAAAACACGTCTGGTTCGTTTCACGATATCTTTAATAATGATCTTCTTCGTTTGTGTGGCATGAGCTTGTCTGCCCTGCAGTCAGTTCATACACACATATTGCACACTTATCGATAACTTAAATACTCAATAATATAGCTTACATACTACTTATATACTACAATTTTATATTTTATATTTTATATTTTATATTTTATATTTTATATTTTATATTTTATATTTTATATTTTATATTTTATATTTTATATTTTATATTTTATATTTTATATTTTATATTTTATATTTTATATTTTATATTTTATATTTTATATTTTATATTTTATATTTTTATATTTTATATTTTATATTTTATATTTTATATTTTATATTTTATATTTTATATTTTTATATTTTATATTTTATATTTTATATTTTTATTTTTATATTTTATATTTTTATATTTTATATTTTTTATATTTTATATTTTTATATTTTATATTTTATATTTTTATTTTATATTTTATATTTTTATATTTTATATTTTATATTTTTATATTTTATATTTTATATTTTATATTTTATATTTTATATTTTATATTTTATATTTTATATTTTATATTTTATATTTTTTATATTTTATATTTTATATTTTTATATTTTATATTTTATATTTTATATTTTATATTTTATATTTTATATTTTATATTTTTATTTTTATATTTTATATTTTATATTTTATATTTTATATTTTATATTTTATATTTTATATTTTATATTTTATATTTTTATATTTTATATTTTATATTTTATATTTTATATTTTATATTTTATATTTTATATTTTATATTTTATATTTTATATTTTTTATATTTTATATTTTTATATTTTATATTTTATATTTTATATTTTTATATTTTATATTTTATATTTTATATTTTATATTTTATATTTTTTATATTTTATATTTTATATTTTATATTTTATATTTTTATATTTTATATTTTATATTTTTATATTTTATCTATAATACAAGCCGAGATAAGCGTTTGCGAGTCGCTAATTGCTCGGCTCGCCCATTACATTTCATTATCTATCGCTTTGTCAACTCATGACGGTCGTAGCGCTGCTAAAATAAATCATATGCACCGCATTTTTTATAATTATAGAAGTTCTAAAACATATCTAGAAACAGGTGGCAAAAATTAATACCCTCCTGAAAACATTTGGTAACCGCGACGTGATCGTGAACGCGTGTAGAAGTTATTAAATTTATTAAATATCGTTTTAATAACTCCAAGCGCCTCTTACAGAATTCGGTGTGAAGGTCAAAAAACTCAATTTGCATCGCTTGTACGGTATTTGATACCTGCTTATACCTAATATCTGCAGTCAGCATCGGATGCTTTACATATCGAAAATTTTTAAACAACGCCGAGCGTTTTAGTGATCGCGGAGATGGAATCCGACGCGCATAAGATTTGCCAACGGGTACTGGGACACAAAAGGGAGAATTTGCCGCTACTTAAACAGCGAAAAAAGAAAGTCCTTGGCAAAGTCAACCGAATTACATGGCATCAGTGCCGCCTTCAAAGGCAATTCTAGGCCTACCAGACTGCCAGATTTTCATCTTTCGCGATTGGGAGGAGCATACATCGATTGTCCAGACTTCTACGCTGTGGTAAACACGGTGGTGGGAACAAACGAGGACTTATCAAATGTGAAAAAACTGCAGCATCTTCGTTTCCTGCTTGGATAGCGCAGACACAATTGGACACATTTCGATCCTTGGAACCCACTGCAGAAAGAAGCATCTTACAGGGCTTAGAACTATTGTTGCATTTTCAGGCACACGTTCGATCATTATTCAAAGCTATCGAGGTGTAAGAAGGTTCCGTTCTACCCGCTTACTTCTATTCTCCCTTTCGTCGCGTTAGTCGAAAGCATCGGAAGTTCGCTTAGTGACTGTTGTATACCCTTTCCAAAAATAATTCGAAATGTCGGCATCAAATAAAAACAGAACTTCTGCAACGTGCCCCAGATAACGAAGACTTTATTCGGGGAAAGCTCCGTGGCGCGTCAATTTGCGGCATTAAATACATCCCTGGTGATAAACAGTTGGTCAAATTCTATGAAAGTAAATTGCGTCCGCTTAAAGTTAGTCGAGAGGATGAATTCCGCCTTCGGAACTATTGATTTTACGCTTTGATAATAAATTGTTACATTTAGGGACACGTTCGGTCATTATTCAAGCTACCAGTTGTGGAGAAGATCAGCAAAGGAGTTTGCGGCAATTGAGCGGCAAGGCAAATTCACACACTTGCGCGCCCTCCGTATTATGGCAACTACGCGGAAATTCTTGACGGTGTTACAGGTAGAAGGAAGCGTTTCCGACCTATAAATTATATATATTCTTGATCAGTATATGTAGCAAAGTTAAGCCATGTACGTCTGTCCGTATGAACCGCTGAGATCTCAGGAACTATAAGATTTACACAGTTGAGATTAAGCAGGCAGATTCTTTCAAGTCCATACGCAGCGCAAGTGTTTTTTATCATGCCACGCCTGACAAATATTATAATATATGTCTTCGTTTGACCTTGTAGAATATGTTTTGTTCAATATCTATCGAATTACCAAAAGATTTTTCAAATCGTAACACTATTTCGCTATTTATGAAGGCCTTACATGGGCAGTGACGTTACAATCAGTTACTTAACATTCTTTTCTGACAAAAGGGTGGCGCTTTGTCCATTTCCATGACAAATATGAATATTTTAACATTGTCTAAAACAGTAAAGGGTATTTTATAGTTGCAGGCACTCGACTATAGCGTTTCTTCCAGAGAACGTCAAGGGTGTCTTTTTTTCGGCACCCGAATCACACTCATACATTTCAGTGTGTGTGTCGCACTCATGAACAACAAGAAAAGAGCACACACCCTGAGTGCACAGATCGCTTTGTGCGTTTAGGGTGTTTGCGTTTTTGACACCCGCTCAATTCTAGGCACATGAGTCTAATGCACAGACACCCTAAACACTCATAGCAAATGAAGCGAGTGTCTGAGGCACCCATGATTTTTGGGAAAGTGAGTCGGGTGTCTTGAAAGTGAGTCGAGTGTCTCGAGATGAGTCAGAGTGTCTCGAGATGAGTCGTGTGTCTTGAAATGATCTGTGTGTTTCGGGTGTCTTCAGCTGTATTGCATGAGCAGGTCATTGAGGGTTGACCGAATAATTTTACATGAAAGGAAGGAAGGAAATCCCAATAATTTAACATAAATATAGCCCATTGAAAAAGTCAAAAAAAAAAAAAGTTCCGTTTGGATTAATTTTAATCTTAGAATAGTATATTTGTAAGAAAAAATGAAAAGTAAATAACAGTAAATATAACTTATTCTGAGTTGTTCATATGCCCGTAATAAGAGTGTAAAAATAGTAAGCTGTCGATAGATGTTGGCCCCAATCTATTCCGCTTTTCAGTAATGACATTACCTGCTAATGAAAAAATTCTTTCAGCAGGTGCACTACTAGCAGGTATTGAGAGAAACTTCAATGCCACCTTTGATAGAAGAGGGTAACGATTTTCATTCATTTTCCACCACTGCAATACATCGAATTCATGACTTAAAATAACCCTTTCTCTACAATATTGTTATATTTCTTCCATTAGGGATTGTCTAGAGCTGTTATTAAATGGTGCAGCAATTAATGTTGGAAAAAATTCTGGTTTTCATACAGATCTTAAGCTTGGTGACGGCTCTGATGAACTGAAGCATTCTATGCTGGAAGTATATGAACTAGAAACATATTGTGTTGTATCACTTTCTTTTGAAATATAAAATTTTAACATTTCTAAAATGCACTGCTCTTTTATGTCGGCCAGGTCTGTATCCTGCATATGTGCAGCTGGGGGAATACAAACAAACGCCACCTTGTGAATTATGGTCAAATTTGTTGACCATATGCCAACAACTTTTGTTTTAATTTTTCTTTTAATTCTGCAATTGATGAGATGTCTGAAATATTGGGTTCGCATAGCAGACAAATTTTTGTAATTGAAGGCAGGACAAAACAAATTGAAGGCGCGCTGCAAGTTTGAAGTTCTTTAAAAATTCTTTCGAAGGATTCCAGCAACCCAACTAACATTTTTAATGTTGACCTATTCACATCCATTAATCTTTCGGTCCCTTTCTCGCTTAATATAGTGTTAACAGCCACCCAATTATCGTCGATAGACTTAAGCATTCCGTAGTTTGAGTTCCACCTTGTTGGGCATGAATTTTTCAAAGAAGTAGTTAAGTTATGCTGCAAGTTTGCTTTCTTGAAGTACCTTACAATTTTTTTGCATGTCGTCACTGTTTCATCGAGATTCGTTGTTTCTGTAAATGATTGTTCTAAACAATTATTAAAAAGATGACTGCTGCAGTTAAGCCTGATGTTGTTTTCTAATGCTTTTATAATGTTTCGGCCCCTATCGGTTACAAATATGACCTCCTCGATGTTTTCAATATTAAATTTTGAGAATACACTTTTAATTTTATTTAAAATGTTTTCTGCGGTGCTTTTCTCTGATTCCATTGATTTAAGACCCATAATTAAATCAGAAATAACGTTATTTTTCTGATAATGAATTGTGATACCCAAGAAGTTCCGTTGTAGATATTGGTCGGACCACATGTCAACGGTGGCAGCTAATCCTGAAGTATCTGCAGCTATTTTAATTTCTGATGATATCAGCCTTCTTTTTTCTTCAGCGTCTTTTTGGACCTTTCGACTTAAAGTTGAGGGACTTGGCAGTAAGTCATCCACATCTATTTGATCCCCATAGGTGGCACCAATTTTTAAAAAAAACTGCACCATGCTCTTGAATCCGGGACCGGCTACTGATGAAAACGGCTGACAATCTTGGACAATCCATTCACTGCATTTTTAAATAGCTTCTGCCTTATCTGTTGCCGACACCTTCGTCACTTCTATTGGTTGCCTTAAAGTCTTGCAACATTTATGCCGAGACAAATTTGATGTGCGACCAGCCACATGTTTCAGCACTTTTCGGCAGGTGCTACAATACAGCCACCCTTCCAACGCACTTTCATCTTCCTTAACAATGGAAACTAAAATGTTCCATATAATACTTTTTCCCTTATGTTTTTGTCCCTAAAGTGTACTTTCCGCAATCAATTTTACTTTTAATAGAATCCGCCGTTTCGCTCATTTTGCGTATCGCACAACACAATTAACAAATGAAATTAATTTTATGAAAAACTTTTTTATAAAAATTTAAATTGCAATTAAAATGAAAAACTGTTTTGAAAAAAACAAAATTTAATTTTGTATTGCAATTTACACCTTTTTATAAAAAGAGTCTTTAAAAGTTTCACCCAAACTTGCACACACTGACAACAATTTTTTGAACTTTGAACTGACCACTTGCACTTGTCACCTTTAAAGTACGAGTATGTTTAATACTAATTTGCATTCTATTTGACATTTGAAATGAAACCTCATAAGCAATAAAATATAATACCAAAAAACCCAAACCCTAAATAATCATAAAAAATAATCCTTTTTAGGCATTGTATAAAACCGCAACCTGTGGCAAAAAACCCAAAATAAAGACTAACATTGCAGCACAGGTACTAATAAAAAACTACATAGATACAAATCAACCTGTAACTTCAATAGCCCCTTCAGAAAGTCCCAATATATTAGGATTTTCCGTGTCGTCATCAAACCATCTACCTGCAAATGTATTCCCGTTTTTTGCAGATGCGTATAAAAATACAGATCATAAGTCAGTTGCACTGCGAATAGCAGGTAGATAACCTGGCACGGAAAATCCCAAAATATTTGGCCTGTTTTAAGGGACCATTATTGGGATTTCCTTCCTTCCTTTCATGTAAAATTATTCGGTCAACCCTCAATGACCTGCTCATGCAATACAGCTGAAGACACCCGAAACACACAGATCATTTCAAGACACACGACTCATCTCGAGACACTCGACTCATCTCGAGACACTCGACTCACTTTCAAGACACCCGACTCACTTTCCCAAAAATCATGGGTGCCTCAGACACTCGCTTCATTTGCTATGAGTGTTTAGGGTGTCTGTGCATTAGACTCATGTGCCTAAAATTGAGCGGGTGTCAAAAACGCAAACACTCATAACGCACAATCCGATTTGTGCACATTCAAAAATGTGCTGTGCAAGACACTCACCCTTATTTTAGGGTGCCGATCACACTCTGAGTCCCGAAAAGGCACATATGATTCGAGTGCACTCATTGTATGGGTGTACCCTTGCCGTTCTCTGGTCACTACCCATGTGAGGCCTTATAACTTAAATTTCTTTATAAATAGCGAAACAATGTTCCGATTTAAAAAATCTTTTATAAATCGATAGATATTAACAGAAATAAGTTATAGAAGGGCAAATGAAAGCATTCATAATAATAAAACTTAAAAACTACATCCTTTAAATCAAAAATGGAGTCTACAATTGCATGTGATTTGTGTGCTATTCTTGTGAAGATGTGTGAATTGTGAGTGACTCTAAGTTTCCTGTAAGAACATACAGAATTAAATTTCCAAACGAAAATGTAATTGACTTAAATGATTTTTATTAATTTTGTCAATCAAATTTACTTAAAAAAATTGAGGATTGCATGTCAGAATATAGAGCTATCAAATTTACGTTATGAGTGTACGGGACTTATATGAAACAAATAGATGACGGAGAAACCGTTGAAACCAGGAAACACTTTGGAACGGCGTATTGATCGGTATATCAAGTTGAAAATATTACTGTAGAATTAAATGCAGCAATAGAATCTCTAGTAACATCGAGCAGTGAGTTCCAGGAAAAGGATTCTGGTTGGGCTATCAAGAACTTTGATTATTTTGAAGCCACTATAGTTAAACTAAAAAATATTCCTGCAAGCGGTTTCATACCAGCTCCGAATAGCATAAGATCGCGAAATGCGATAATAAATGTTAAAAACACAGACGTATTTTGTTTTAAGTGGGAAATTTTAGCATTTCTAGCTAACAAGCGATTTCAGAATGCTACTTTTGCAACGCCACAACAAAAGAAATATTCACGGGAGAAATTAACGAAACCCGCAAACTACCACATAAATATCAATGCAGAAGTCATTGTTTATGAAGAAATGTGACTGGATTTTTCAGGAATTCAATAGTTTTCAATTACCAAAAAAAGGAATAAGTCAGTTCCAGAAAAAATTAAGATTTTAGCATCAATGTGTATGAAATTGATAATGACGGTAAAAAAATTGTGGGACCCACAGTTAAAACTAAGGAGATTCTACCAAACCACGTAAATACATTCGAATCATTAATAAAAATCAAAATATGCACTATGCCTATATTACGCGCATCAAAAGATTATATATATATATATATATATATATATTACAGAGCCACATGTTTAGAATTTGTTTTTATAAAAAAAACTCAAGCATCAATAATTTGATAAAATAAGTAAATACCATAAAATCGGGAAAATTCCCCATAGTGCAATGGAGGGAGGATCTTATAGAATACCTGACTCAGGCGTACACATACATACCGAGTATCCGTGCATACAAATATTTAAAATTTTAAAATCAAGTCAGCTAAATGTAAAACTGATGTATTATAATCAGCCTATGTCCTATGTTCTAGCGACTACTGCTACTGGCATAGTCCTCAATGGCCAGAAGAAAACTTTACTGAATACAGTATCCGGATTGTCACGATGCTTAGGTCTTAATGGAAAGCCAAGGAGTTAAAAGAAATATCTGTGTTTGTTACTTTGGCTCACATATCTCAAGTTAGCAGCAGCTGGATTTTTACCACCAATGTAAAAACTTGGAATAAGCTATAACAACAGTTGCAGGAACACTCATTCGTGAAGAGTAGCATGGAAGACGATGCAACTGGCTTAGATCGCAAAAAGTTCAAATCTCGGTCCCTGGTGAAATGTAATTACTGCAGAAAGGCTGGACATAAAAGCGTACATCAGCACATATACGTTGGGTGTGAAAAATCGATCTAGTGTCAAGCGCTTCAAATGCGATGAAAATGGGCAGTATGCATCCGCATGTCCTAAAGGCTGATCCGGTGGAACGATAAAGGTATCCGGTGAGTCTGTTCGTTTTGTTTTGATTCTGGTGCAGTATCCTCCCTGGTCAAAAAAGAGTTAATAACGTTGTAAAACTCAATGGCATAAGTAACGATGCACTGGATATCTGCGCTGTAGATCCAGCCTCTTGAACGATAAAGGCATCCGGTGAATCTGTTCCGTTTTTGTTTTTGATTCTGAGTGCAGAATGCTCGCTGGTCAGGGAAGGTGTCGAGTTAATGTTGTAAAACTCAATGGCATAAGTAACGATGCAATCAACATGTTTTGTGTTATATAAACATTGAACAATACGGCATTGATATTTTGTTACACGGAATTTTAGACAAGTATTTGAAATATGATGTGTTAGTTGGTTGGGAGATTCTTAGCCAAGGTTTTTGGCGTAATGATAGACGCTGATAAACTTCAAATTTAATAAGTGATTATGAGGATATTATAAGTTGTGATACAGATTTAGTTTATTCCGATTCCAAAAACTGTAGTCTCGACAGGGCTGTTGGAAATTAAGTTAGTAGATCCACAAAATACAGTGCAACGACGTCCTTATAGGCTTGGAGGGAAGAGAAAAACCTTGTGCGTTGTAAAATCAATGAGTTGTTGAAAGCAAATATTATCCGTCCAAATTGCTCACCTTTCGCCAGCCCAATGATGTTTGTAAAAAGAAAAAGTGCTCTGATCGTCTTTGTGTGGACTATAGGATGTTAAATGGTTTCTACCAAATTCCAATACAAGAAAATTCAATTAAACGTAGGTCAGTACGAGTTTTTGACCATGCCTTTTGGCATGAAAAATGCACCTTCTGTTTTTTAGAGGGCCACAATAAAATCATTGGGATCACTGGTACATTCATACGCTGTCGTTCATATTAATGACGTGTTGGTTATAGCCGAAACTAAAGAAGAAGCTTTGGAGGGGTTGCGTATTTTATTAGAAACATTAAGTAAGGAGGGATTTTCATTTAACATAACTAAGACCTTCTTTTCTAAAACTCGAGTAGAAAAGTAAAAGCAAAAGTAAATTAGCTAATTAGAAACATTCAATTTGAATTACATTTGATTCCTAAGGTAGACATCCCGTGGCACACAGTGCATATAGACATAATAGGAAAGATGAGTGGAAAGAATAACCTAAAGTATGTTGACAGCAGTCGAAACTAGTCAGAGGTCGTGGCAAGATGCGCTAACCGAAGTGCAATTGGCATCGAATTGCACCGCCAATCGCGTCACAAAGCTTAGTCCATTAGAAATACAGATTGGTAGAGAATCTAGACCTCTCTGTTAGTTACCAATATGTAAAGAGAAATATAATTTAATTGATAGTCTATAAGAAAACAAGCCAAGGAAAACATGGAAGCTAATGCTCGTTATGATAAACTTAGATATGATAAGAATAAAGCAAAGATAATAAAATATAATCTAGGAGATCATGTGTTATTAAAAAACGAAGAGCGTCACCAAACTAAGCTTGATCCGAAATTAAAAGGTCCGTTTAAAAAAGAGGAAACGCTATAGTCGAGTGCCGCGACTATAAGATACCCGTTACTGTTTTACACAATTTTAAAATATTAATTTTGCTTGTGGAAATTCACTAGGCGCCACCTATTGTCAGAGGAAGCATGTTGGGTGATTGATAGTAACGTCACTACCCATGTGAGGCCTTATAACTTAAATTTCTTTATAAATAGCGAAACAATGTTCCGATTTAAAAAATCTTTTATAAATCGATAGATATTAACAGAAATAAGTTATAGAAGGGCAAATGAAAGCATTCATAATAATATTATAGACGCCACAGTTTTCTGCGGTTTGTGGGCATTAGAGTTGATCGGAAGAAACAATTCGCATTGGGGGCATCATAAAAGCCTACATGCTTAATCCGAACTTTCTAACTCTTATAGTTACCGAGATATGAGCTTTTCTAGCTCTAATAGTTCTTGAGATTTCCGCGATTTTAGTTTTTCGCGATTTGTGGGCGTTCGAGTTGGCGTGACAGGAATAAATGCTGTAATAAATTTACGCTGCGTAGGAACCTCAAGAATCTTCATGGTTAATTTCAATTTTGTATCTCTTATATATCGACTTCGCTATTGACCCTGATCAAGAATATATATATACTTTATAGGGTCGAAATCGATTCATTCTACCTGTTACATACATTTCAATGTTACTCTACGAGTAACGGGTATAAAAATATTACGTTGAAAAAATTAATTTCAAAACGAATCACTACTAGTAGATGGAAGTTTTATTGCTTGGGAAAAGAAAATCATGAGCAAGACGACGAAGATAATTCCGTCAAAAATCAAGTAAACAACAAGAAGAAACGGTATAGTCGAGTGCCACGGCTATAAGTAACCCGTTACTGTTTTACACAATTTTAAAAATTATTTTGCTAATGGAAATGGACAAAGCGCAACCTTTCGCCAAAAAACATGTTTACTAAAAGAGTGTAACGTAACTGTCTCTGAGGCCTTATAACCTACATTTCTTTATAATTACCGAAATAATGGCGATTTTGTGGGCGTTAGGGTGGGCGTGGCTTGATCGAAAAAAACAATTCGCCTAAGGGGCACCATAAAAACCTACATGCTTATCCGAACTTTCTATCTTTTATAGTTACGGAGATATCAGCTTTTCTAGAAAATGCGAAAAACGTTTTTTGCGCCTTGTGGGCCTACGGGTAGGTGAGGCCAGATAATATAATAATATAATAAATTAAGGTTATAAGGCCTAACATGGGCGGTGGCGCCTTGTGAATTTCCACTAGCAAAATTAATATTTTAAAATTGTGTATAACAGTAACGGGTTTCTTATTGTTGCGGCACTCGACTATAGCTTTTCCTCTTGTTTAAAAATAATTTTATGGCTTACTTCTTTGATGAAATCAAGTATGAAGTAAATGGATGCGAGATTGATAGAACTCAATTTGTCGGTATGACAACTACTCTTAAAAATTTTGTATCACTTGATAACCTTCAAAGTCGAAATCTATCAAATTCTGGATTGGAGGAGATGACTTTTCCACTGGACCATAATTTAACTTTTCTGTTCCATTAAAAATTTATTTGGTTTGCTGAATTCTATAAAAAGGTTTTGTTGAATTGTATACATGAACATGTGCTAATGCTTCCTAAAAACCTAAAAAGTCATCATCTTTGGAAAAAAAGAGATTGGAACAAACATTTAAATTAGATATGACCAATATAGGTTGGAAAATTCCTCATGTGACACCTAGTGACATTGCAAAAATAAAGATGTATGATATTATTAAAAGTGGTGTAAACCTTCCTATTGCATTTCGTATGTGGGACTCCTACGTTAACTCAAAATTGGGAGAGGAACCCACCATCGTTGGAATGTTAAACTTTCAGCAACTCGGGAGAAATCAAGGTTTGCAATAATCGGATTTACACTGAACGGAAATCTTGTCACAAATAATTTATCAAACTTGAAGGTTAATTTAAATTCTGAATCAAACCCACATGATAATTTAAATGTCGACTTCAATAAGAATTAGTTTGCTCACCTATATGAAATGTGAGTCACAACCATTTTTAACACCATCAGAATTTAAAATGACGGATTATCGTAATTGATTTATCATATCAAAATGAAACAGTTAAATCTGGCCCTATTAACGTGAGAATTTCTACTGATCTGAAGTCTCCAAGTGACGAAAATACCCAAGGTTACTGCATACAAATACACGATCAATTAGTCGAATATAATCCTTTAAACGGATTAGTACAACGAGTTGTTTGATATTTTTAAAAATGAATAAACATATTGTATCAATTGATATTCAAGGTTTCTTTGACAATAAGCATAAATTTATTCTTAAAGAAACAGCATTAGTATCTGAAAAAGAACCAAATTTGAATAATAGTTTTATTATAGAACCACCATATGATCTCAGTTTTAAACATCATAAAATTTGTTGGAACGATGGGAGGGGAGGGGGGTAAGTTTTGCGCAAAGGCGACGATATCTTAAGGCAATAATTATTGGAAAACAAATTATCTGTAAGGGAATGGAAAAGAAACGTTTTCTACAGCCTTTTTTTTGAGACCACAATTTGATTAATGTCAAGGATATACAGTGTCCGTCATTAAACCGGTTTAGAAGAAACAGATTTCCTTATTGTAAAAATCATGTGAAAGGTGGTGTGTGTGCTCTGAACAATGCATACAATATTCTCCATTTTTTAAAAGTAGTTCAAAATAAATAAAAAAATTTATACTTGCGTTCACATCATTTTGAAGTTGACACTATTTGTGACAAGACCTGTTTCACAAAAAAATATTTCTATAAATAATGAAATTTCTTGAAAAAATTGATACTTTTTTTCTACAATTCAATAAGAAGAAATTTAAAAATCATTTTTAATACCTTCTTAAAACCAAAATTATATTCATGAATCAAGGTGCACAAGATCTAAAAACAATGAAATATGGTGAACTCTTTACATTCTGTAACACCGATTCGAGATTGGGAACATGCGTATGCCTTTTTCGAAGGAAAGGAGCTAGAAAAATAATTTCATTGTATCAAAAATTAATAAATTAACGTTTTATGTAAAATGCAAAAATACTTGTCTTCCTCATTTTTATGAATAAGGGAAGGGAAATATATAATATATAGGAAAAAAAATATATATATCACCACGGTGCGTGCATGGATCTTCCTTATCGGGTTTCCATGTCATGTTTCCACACACATCTGGGTTCCCATTAAGCCATACAAAAACACACACGTACAAGCTAACAACTAACTCCCAGCTTAGGCTGAGCAGGCCAATTCTTATTTCCTTTATTAATATTAAACATTTATTAATATTAATCAATTTTTAATATTGATCATTTTTTATTATACATCATTATTATTATTATTATTACTACACTTTCTAAACCTCTCATGTATGGTCCACCTTAAATTTGTTTCACCCTTATGGGCCCTAGAGCTGAGCCAGCATATTGTACCGTTCTGGGCCGTGGCTTTGTCTCATTGGCTGACAGCGATCGTATGACTTCGGCAAAATGTGCATGGTTAGCGGTCGGTCAAGGGATACGGTCATGCATAAGCTTTTGTTAGTTTTTAAGTTTAGTTCTATTTTGATGTTCAATAAATCAAGAGCACCAGCTCCTATTCATGAAACTCCGGCACTAAGCCGTTAAATCTCTTATTAATTATTATACTGACTGAGTCACTAGACCAGCGGTATCGAAGGACAGTTATCCTTCCGCCGTAATCAACATAGGAGCAATACGACCACCCTATGGGATCTACAGCGACGAGGCCCACCGCCGACCCCCCGCCAAAAATAAAAACAAATAAGTCAAATGACGCACACTGGTGCCAAGGCAATCAATATTTATATGAATTTATTATGCAGAGAAATATTTTATTTCTTTATTAGTGTTGGGCTCTATACACATGCAAAGGTTGCCAGTCCTTTTTCTCCTTGTATTTTGGTACAATTTTTATCCACTGTGCTTATATTGAATTTTGTACTAAAGTTATCCAGTTTGTCTGTGCTAATGATAACCCATTCGAATAGGCCAATACCGGTTGGCTCGCACTCTTACCATGCCGACTTTAATTTTGTTTTTGGTACAAGTAAATCCAAAATTTTTATGTTTTAGGTGACGATCTATTATTTTTCGCTTATTTTTTTATAACGCAAATAAGTGGCCCATCAAAATCTTTTGTCTTGTGTCCCAATCGTTAAATCCCTCGTATCTGCCCAGTGTATCCACCGCTAACCTAGCCAGCTCCCCTTAGCTGCCAATGAGTTGGGGGTATAGGGAAGCAAAATAGGAAATTGATAGCGGCGATAGTGAAGAAGTTAGGTACATATGTAGATCAACCAGAAATGAACGCGGACATAATCCAAGCGCTTGTCGCAAATGCGGTCAGCACCGCTCTCGCCGCTCAGGAAGTACGTTTCAGAAGCGACTTCGCCTCAGAATTAGAAGCGGTTAGAACACAGGTTAGCGCGCTGACAGTGCTAACGCCGCAGGTGGAAGTCTATAAAAGAGCAGTACCGAACCCTGAAATAAAATGGAAGCCACGATGAGTACGTTTCGTGGAGGCAGGCTGCATCAGATGCATAGATTCAAAAAATAGGACGGCAGCGAAGCCCACTACGAGGCCGTTGTCATCATTAAAAACAAAATTTCCACTCCTCACGTCCCACAACATCGTGTTGAATTTCGATGCAATTCTAACCAGACTAGATTGCACATATGCGGACAAAACGTCTCTAAAAGTTCTAAGGCAAAATTTGGAAATGGTTCGGCAAGGAAATGCCGACCTTATGGTATACTATGACGAGGTCAAGAGGAAACTCACGCTCGTCACCAACAAAATAGTCTAAAAAGCTATAGAAAACAAGTCCCCTTTCAATGAGGGAAACATGCGCGACAAAAAAGGTCAGGGAAAGCAATGGAGAGGGGAGGATAAAAAGCCGCACTGCATTCCTAAGCAGAACCAAGGCAAGCCTCATGAGGACAATCCCTGGCCGAAGCGCAGGGCTTCTTAGACCAGAATAAAGTTCAGCCCATGGAAGTAGATCCCTCATCGGCTAAATTCAGACAACAAACAGGATGGGGATGGCCACAAAGTAATAACAAAGGCGGAACTCGTGCCAGCGTCAATCGGGCCAAAGACGCCAACGCGTCAATAATATAGCTCAACCCCAACAACTATCCTATGGGAGCAGAACACTTTGTAAACAAGGAAATCAAAGAGCTGCTGCAGAATGGTATAATTAGGCCGTCCAGATCTCCGTACAACAGCCCTACGTGGATGGTTGACGATAATGGCATCAAGAAGAAGCGATAAGCAATTGAGTTTAACGAGCGAACAGTCGCCGATCGCTACCCCATGCCAAGTATACCCATGATTTTAGCGAACTAGGGAAAAGCTAAATTCTTAACCACGCTAGACGTAAAGTCGGGGTATCATCAAATATACCTGGCTGAAAAGGACCGAAAAACGAACTCGTTCTCAGTTAATGGGGAGAAATACGAATTTTGCCGACTACTCTTCAGCCTAAAAAACGCAGGGAGTATTTTCCAAAGAGCGATCGACGATGTGCTGCGGAAAGAAATAGGCAATATATGTTACGTCTACGTTGACGACGTTATCATCTTTTCCGAAAATGAAACGGAACATGTCGAGCACATTGACACAGTGCTTAAGGGCCTACTCGATGCCAACATGAGGGTGGCACGGGAAAAGACAGAGTTCTTTCAAGAGAGCGTTGAATTTTTAGCATTCATTGTCACTAGAGGAGGAACAAAAACAGACCCAGAAAAAGTTAGGGCGAGAAAATCTGTTTAGCCTCAGGTCTTTCCACGGCCTGCCGAACAATTATAGGAGCTTTGTAAAAAATGTTGCCTCTATCGGTCAGCAAGAATATGTCGAAAAAAGTAGCTGTCAGGTTTATTGAAACCCAGCGAAATGCATTCGTCCAACTTAGTAACATTTAGGCATTGGAAGATGTCATGTTGACTTGACAATTACCGTTTGACGTAACCACCGACGCCTCAGCGAGTGGAATAGGCGCGGTACTATCCCAAAATAATAGACCTATTACCATTACGAACTGAACTACGCCACCAACAAAAGAGAATTGTTGGCGATAGTCTGGGCAATAGGCAAACTCCAAAATTACCTATGCGTTACCAAGAAGGTACAGATCTTTACAGACCACCAGCCTCTCACATATGAGGTAACCGACAAAAACACCAACGCTAAGATTAAGCGACGGAAAGCGTTTATTGATGAGAACAACGGGAAAGTGTTTTACACACCCGGAAAACAAAACGTGGTAGCTGACGCGCTATCTAGGCAACCACTGAATAACTTAGAGGTTGAGGCCCAGTCCGATGCGGCCACGGTGCATCGTGAGCTTTTGCTCTTTTACACTATAGAAACCGCAGACAGACCTCTGAAATGCTTCAGAACCCAAATCATTTTGGAAGAAGAAGGCCAACCGCCTCGACGAGATTTCATAGTCTTCGGAAAAAGAACTCGCCATATCATTAACTTTAATAACAAGGACTTGCTTGTTGAATCCGTAAAGGAGATCATCAATGCAACGCGATTCACTGTGATTTCCCTACCCTGGCTTGTATCCAACATGCCTTGAGGCTGGAGTTTCCTGCGAAAAAGTTCTGTCATTGTAAAACCTTCGTTGGCGACATCACCAATGCTAATGAACAGCTTGAAATTGCTAACACCGAGCACAATCGCGCCCATAGGGCTGCCCAGGAGAACGTAAAACAAATTCTCCGGGATTATTACTTCCCGAACATGTCCAAAATAGCTAGCTAAGTGGTCGCAAATTGCAAGGTCTGCAATAAAGCCAAATACGACCGCCCTCCCAAGAAGCAGGAATTAGGAACTACGCCTATCCCTTCATACGTTGGGGAAATGTTGTACATCGACATTTTTTCGACCGACAAAAAAATCATCTTAAATCTTAAAATTGTCCAAATTCGCAATCGTACAGCCTTTGGTTTCTAGGGCATTAATAGATGTACGAGCACCTATTCTCCAATTAGTAAATTTCTACCCTAATACCAAACCATATACTGCGATAACGAGGCTTCCTTTAACTCCGAAACAATCACATCAATGCTGAAAAACAAATACAGCTTTGATGTTGTCAATGCGCCACCGCTACACTGTAGTTCCAATGGCCAAGTGGAGAGATTCAACAGTACACTGGCGGAAATTGCCAGATGCCCCAAGATTGATTAAAAAATCGAGGATACTGTGGGACTAATATTGCGGTCTACGATAGTATACAATAGGTCACTACATTCCGTCACAGAGTTTAGAACGGTGGAGGTCATCCACGCCAGCAGGAAGAGCGTGTAAAAGCAGATCTGGGAACATCTGTTCTCATTAGGGGGAGGGTGGTCCATAAGGACAACATAAGATAGGCATTTCATCTGCCACATTCGCCCTTATACTAAAACTCAATATTTGCTATAGTTCCCACAGGTTTGCCATAATGTCCATCATACTGCTGTCCACCGCTAGCACGCGAATCACCGACTTCTCGCATGCAAAATACATCCCGGTATTAGACGGGAATGTTTTAGTATGGGAGTATGGCCTGGTCAGGCACTCGACAAATCTGTCCGAGGTTGCTAGCATAATCGTCTCCATGGTCAGAATGCTGGAATTGTTTCCAAATTAAAGCATGCGGAAGCTTCTGGAAGTTGACATCGAACATGCCCAGAACATTTTGGATGAGCTTAAGATACACCATAGAATGGCCAGGAGCCTTGATCTTTTGGGCTCAGTCCTTAAGGTCGTGGCGGGTACACCCGACGCGGATGATCTTAGTAGAATAAACACCAATCAAGCATCGCGTATCAGGGCAAACAATAGACAGGTTGTCTTTAATACAGAAACACAGAAACACATTAATTTTCTCACAGACACAGTGAATAAGATCCTTAAGGAGAGAGGTCGTTTATTCGAAACACTCCTCGTCAGAAATAGATGCTAATATCCGAAATCCAAAATTGTATGCTCACTATTACACTCGCTAAAAACAATATCATAAACCCTACTATTTTCAAACATAATGACCTAAAGCTATTTTTGACGAACAGCTCACGGAGGTCCCCATAGTTATTGATGTATCTTAGATTAAAATTTTTCAATCCAATATTTTTATCCATGTCATGTCAACATCGTGGCGGAATGTTATGACGAAATCCTAGCAGACTCCGATTGGGCTTCTACCAACTTGGCCACATTTTGCAAAATGGCGTCTCACGAAACTTGCGCCAGGCAATTACATGCTGGCGGGGCGGCTACATGCCGGACGCGGCCCAGCAATCTGGAACCCCTTACAATCGTGGACGACGGAGTAATCATCGTCAACGAAGAACTAACGAGGATTACTACCGATGACGGTCCCACAACAACTATAGTAGGGACCAGCTTTATCACTTTCGAGAGGAAGGCGGTGATCAACGACTCCGTATATTTGAACCTCAACTACTCTGTGAATAAGAGTCCGGGTATTGTCATGGTAATCACGGGGCACGATCACATACTATGTCCGCCACTACTCAAGCGTATGAACGAGCATAACCTGCGTCTAATGCAGGAGCTCTGAGAGGACGTGTCGGCTGGAGGTTCCCCGAGGATTCGGTTCTCCGTGGAAGTCGCCGTCAGCCTCACACTATGCGGCTTGGTCCTGCTCCAACAACACTGCAGGCGCAAACGAGAGGCATCCCAGTTACATAAGTCCATAAACGAATTGACTAACACCGAGGACGGCGTCCAATTTAAGGAGGGAGTAGTTAACAACTAACTTCCAACTTAGGCTGAGCAGGCCAATTCTTATTCCCTTTATTAATATTAATCATTTATTATTATTATTAATCATCTGTTATGGTCCACCTTAAATTTGTTCCACCCTAATGGGCCCTAGGGCTGAGCCAGCATATTGTACCGTTCTGGGCCGTGGCTTTGTCTCATTGGCTGACAGCGATTGTATGACTTCTGCAAAATGTGCATGGTTTAGCGGTCGGCCAAGGGGATATGTTCATGCATAAGCTTTTGTTAGTTCATAAGTTTAGATTTTTTTTATGTTCAATAAATCATGAAACTCCGGCACTAAGCCGTAAAATCTTTTATTTTTTATTATACTGACTGAGTCACTAGGTCAGCGGTATCGAAGGACAGTTATCCTTCCGCCATAGTCTTCCTATCTCAACATAGGAGCAATACGACCACCCTTTGGGATCTTCCGCCGACTCCCCACCACGGATATCCAACCAGCCGGGTCTATCCCTGCCACGGAAGCGGAGCCACCCGGCTCTGCCGTTTAAATAATTTACATTACTATGTTAAGATAGGAAGACTACGGCGGAAGGATAACTGTTCTTCGATACCGCTAGTCTAGTGACTCAGTCAGTATAATAATTAATAAGTGACTTAACTGCTTAGTGCCGGAGTTTCATGAATAGGAGCTGGTGCTCTTGATTTATTAACCATCCAAATAGAACTAAGCTTAAGAATTGACAAAAGCTCATGCCTGGCCAGATGCTCGTGGCAGACCGCTGACCTTGCACATTTTGCAGAAGTCATACGATCGCTGTCGGCCAATGAGACAAAGGCACATCGCATAATGGTATAATATGCTGGCTAGGTCTCGGCCCATTAGGGTGGAACCAATTTAGGGTGGACCATATAATAATAATATTAGCAATAATAAAAAATGATGAATAATAAAAAATAATTAATAATAAAAATGATTAATATTAATAAATGATTAATACTAATGAAGGGAATAAGAATTGGCCTGCTCAGCCTACGCTGGGAGTTGGTTGTTAACTACTCCCCCTTAAATTGGACGCCGTCCTCGGTGTCAGGCAATTTGTCGTTGGACCTTTGTAAATGGTATGCCTCTCCTTTCCGCCTGCAGTGTATTTTGAGCAGTAGTGTGAGGCAAACGTCGACTTCCACGGCGAACCAAATCCTCGGGGGTCTTCCAACAGACCCGTATTCTCTAAGTTCCTGCATTAGACGCAGGTTTTGCTCGTTCATCCGCTGTAGTAGTGGCAGACTCAGTATGTGATCGTTTCCCGTGATGTTAATTAAAGGGAAGGCAGCAATACCCGGACTCTTATTCACAGAGTAGTTGAGGTTCAAATACACGGAGTCGTTGATCACCGCCTTCCTCTCGAAAGTGATAAGGTTGGTCCCCACTATAGTTGTTGTGGGACCGTCATCGATAGTAATCCTCGTTAGTTTTTTGTTGACGATTATTACTCCGTCGTCCACGATTGTAAGGGGTTCCAGATTGCTGGGCCGCGTCCGGCATGTAGCCGCCCCGCCAGCATGTAATTGCCTGGCGCAAGTGTCGTGAGACGCCTTTTTGCAAAATGTGGCCATGTTGGTAGAAGCGCAATCGGAGTCTGCTAGGATTCCTTCATAACATTCCGCCACGATGATGACATGACATGGATAAAAATATTGGATTGAAAAATTTTAATCTAAGATACCCATAACTATGGGGACCTCCATGAGCTGTTCGTCAAAAATAGCTTTAGGTCATTATGTTTGAAAATAGTACAGTTTATGATATTGTTTTTAGCGAGTGTAATAGTGAGCATACAATTTTGGATTTCGGATATTAGCATTCTTATTCTGGAGCGGAGTGCTTCGAACAAATGACCTGAGTCAACAAGCCCGTCTCTTTTCTCCTTGAGGATCCTATTTACAAATTAATGTGTTTCTGTGTCTC
Source organism: Drosophila eugracilis (assembly GCF_018153835.1). Taxonomy (NCBI): domain Eukaryota; kingdom Metazoa; phylum Arthropoda; class Insecta; order Diptera; family Drosophilidae; genus Drosophila; species Drosophila eugracilis. The sequence continues at coordinate 2,139 of NW_024572937.1, read as the reverse complement.
TGTGTGAATAACAACCTGTCTATTGTTGGTCTCGATAAGCGATGCTTGATTGGTGTTAATTCTACTAAAATCATCCGCGCCGGGTGTACCGCCACGACCTTAAGGACTGAGCCCAAAAAATCGAGGCTTCTGGCCATTCTATGGTATATCTGAAGCTCATTTAAAATGTTCAGGGCATGTTCGATGTCTATTTCCAGCAGCTTCCTCATGTGGGATTGTGGGAACAGTTCCAGTATTCTGACCGTGGAGTCGATTATGGAAACAAACTCGGACAGATTTGTCGAGTGCCTGACCAGGCCATACTCCCATACTAAAACATTCCCGTCTAATACCGGGATGTATTTTGCATGCGAGAAGTCGGTGATTCGCGTGCTAGCGGTGGACAGCAGTATGATGAACATTATGGCAAACCTGTGGGAACTATAGCAAATATTGAGTTTTAGTATAAGGGCGAATGTGGCAGATGAAATGCCTATCTTATGTTGTCCTTATGGACCACCCTCCCCCTAATGAGAACAGATGTTCCCAGATCTGCTTTTACACGCTCTTCTGAATAAAGCAGTGTCAATTTGCAGTGTCAAAAGCAGTGGTCTCTTGTTGTTGCGTAGGTGTACTCTTTCACCGACTTTGAAGACTCGGTTCTGCCTTGAAGGATTAACCCTGTCTAGGTTAGACTGTTGTGCCTTGTCAATTTTGGCTTTAATTGCCAGCTTCATCTCATCGCTGCTGGCGTGGATGACCTCCACCGTTCTAAACTCTGTGACGGAATGTAGTAGCAATATTAGTCCCACAGTATTCTCGATTTTTTTTTTATCAATTTTGAGGCATCTAGCAATTTCCGCCAGGATACTATGAAATCTCTCCATTTGGCCATTGGAGCTACTGTGTAGCGGTGGCGCATTGACAACATCGATGCTGTACTGGTTTTTCAGCAATGATGTAATGGTTTCGGAGTTAAAGGAGGCCTCTTTATCGCTTTATATGTTTCTGGTGTTAGGGTAGAAATTTACCAATTGGAGGATAGGAGCGCGTACAGCTATTATTGCCCTAGAATCCAAGAGCTGTACGATAGCGAATTTGGAGAATTTATCAATGAATATATATGATAAGAAGACTTTCTTATCGGTCGAAAAAATGTCGATATGCAAAATTTCCCCAACATATGAAGGGATAGGCGTAGTTCCTAATTCCTGCTTCATGGGATGACGGTCGTATTTGGATTTAATGCAGACCTTGCAATTTGCGACCACTTCGCTACCTATTTTGGACATGTTCGGGAAGTAATAATCCCGGAGGATTTGTTTTACGTTCTCCTGGGCAGCTCTATGGGCGCGATTGTGGTCGGTGTAAGCGATTTCAAGCTGTTCATTAGCGTTGGTTATGTCGCTGACGAAGGTTTTACAATGCCAGAACTTTTTCGCAGTAAATTCCCGCCTCAATGCATGTTGGATACGAGCCAGGGTAGGGAAATCACAGTGAATCGCGTTCACAGCGTTGGCGTTGATGATCTCCTTTACGGATTCAACAAGCGAGTCCTTGTTATTAAAATTAATCATATGGCAGGTCTTATTTCCGAAAAGCGGTTGGCCTGCTTCTTCCAAAATGATTTGGTTTCTAAAACAGTTAAGAGGTTTGTCTGTGGTTTCTATGGTGTATGAGGTTGCCTCGATAGCGCGTTAGCTGCCAGGTTCTGCTTCCCGGATGTGTAAAACACTTTCCCATTGTTCTCATCAATATACGCTTTCCATCGCTTAATCTTATCGTTGGTGTTTTTGTAGGATACCGCATATGTGAGAGGCGGGTGGTCTGTAAAGATCAGTACCTCCTTGTTACCGTATAGGTAGTTTTGGAGTTTGCCTATTGCTCAGACTATCGCCAACAATTCTCTATCGTTGGTGGCGGCCTTCGCAGTCTTTTAGCGTGCGTGAAATCATTGTTATAGGTATCTTATTCTGGGACAGTATCGCGCCTGTTCCACTCACTTAAGCGTCGTTGGTTAAGTCAAACGGTAGTTTAAAATCGGGGTATGTCAATATGACATCTTCCGATGCCCAAAATGTTTCGAAAGTGATCGAATGCATTTCGCTGGGTTTCATCTATTCTGAAAGCTACTTTTTTCGACATATTCATGCAAGATCC
>NW_024572936.1:0-186138 GCF_018153835.1 Drosophila eugracilis | reverse complement strand
ATAAGAGATAGAAAGTTCGGGATCAAGCATGTATGTTTCTATGATGCTCCCAATGCGAATTGTTCTTTTCCGATCACGCCACGCCCACTCTAACGCCCACAAAACCCGAAAAACCAAAAATGCAAAAATATTGAAAACTATAAAAGCTACACAATTTTGCTTAAGAACACGTATTTAGGAGATGCCTCTGCAACTTTCCACGAAGTTGCATCCGGCCACGCCCACTCTAACGCCCACAAACCGCGGAAAACTGTGGCGTCTATAATATTATTATGAATGCCTTCGTTTGACCTTGTGTAACTTATTTCTGTTAATATCTATCGATTTACTAAAGAGTTTTCAAATCGGAACATTATTTCGCTATTTATAAAGAAATTAAGTTATAAGGCCTCACATGGGCAGTGACGTCACTATAAGCATACTCAACATACTTCCTCTGACAATAGGTGGCGCTTTGTGAATTTCCACTGGCAAAATAATATTTTAATATTTTGTAAAACAGTAACGGGTATCTTATAGTCGCGGCACTCGACTATAGCGTTTCCTCTTGTTTTTTATTTTTTTTGGGGGGTTCTTGGGTCCCACTTTCGAGAGAAAGTGGAATCTGTTCGGGCGCCAGTTATGGCCAGACATGGCCAGAGGGCGGAGTATTCCCCCGGATATTACCTAGTTAATGTTATCTGCATCCTCGCGGTTCCAATTACAAGTCCCTTCGTCCTTCTCCTTCACAGCTCAATCTTAATTTTCTACGATGCTACTTTAAAATAAAACAGTAATCGTTTTTATACGTTACAATGGTTTTATGTGCAAATGATAATGGTCTGCTGGCTTTGGGGGTACAAATCAAAGTAATTCTAAATCATAGGTTTGGCTGGCTTGTTGGCTGCATAACGCTGGCAGAGCGGTTGCAGCAGTCCGATGCTGACAGCAGCGGTTTTGGGGGTTTTGGGCCAAAGTGTTGCTATGCTCCAGGTGCTGGTGTTGCATTTCCGTCCGTGTGCAGGGGTAGGGGAAGCTATGGCTGAGACAGCTAGCGATCGGTCAGTGCTCTTCCATTGTCGCGCTGCTGATAGCAGCGGTTCTGGATATTTGGGCCAACGTGTTGCTAACCTCCAGGTGCTAGCTCTGCATTTTGGGTTGGCCGCGGCGATGGAAAGGGGTAGCGGCAGGTATTGCTGAGGCAGCTAGCGGGCGGTCAGTGCTCTTCCATTCTCACGCTACTGCCGTTGCAATTCTGCCGGTGCAATTTTGCCGTTGACGTTCTGTCGCTGCGCTGTCGCTCTGACGCTGCTGACGTTTGGTGTTTGCACTACCGCTGCTGTGTCTCTGCTGGTCGTCGGGATGGCTGAGTGGGGTGATGAGGGAAGTCGCGGTGTTTGGTATCCGGGTCGAGAGGCGGTGAAGGGAAGGGGGCGCTTGGCCGGTGTTAACTTATATATTTGGATGCCAGCGCATCTTATAGTGGTATAATTAGCCGGCCACACCCACCCATACGCCCACCAAGCTCTAAAGACGGTTTTCGCATTTTCTATCATGGAGGTTTTTATGATGCCCCTTATGCGAATTGTTTTGTTCTTATCACGCCACGCCCACTCTTATGCACACCAATCACGAAAAACTTAAATCGCTAAAATCTCAGGAACTCTTAGATTTAGAAAGTTGAAATTCAGAACGTGTATATTTAGATTCCAGCACATCTTATAGTGGTATTATTATCCGGCCACACCCACCCATGCGCCCACCAAGCTCAAAAGATGGTTTTCGCATTTTCTAGAAAAGCTGATTTCTGGGTAACTATAAGTTATAGAATGTTTGGATTAAGCATGTTTTAATGATGCCCCTTATGCGATTTTTTTTTCTGATCACGCCACGCCCACTCTTATGGCCAAAAATCACGAAAAACTAAAATCGCTAAAATCTCAGGGACTATTAGAGTTAGAAAGTTGAAATTCGGAACGTATATATTTGGATGCCCGCGCATCTTATAGTGGTATTATTATCCGGCCACACCCACCCATGCGCCCACCAAGCTCAAGAGATGGTTTTCGCATTTTCTAGAAGAGCTGATTTCTGGGTAACTATAAGTGATAGAATGTTCGGATAAAGCATGTTTTTATGATGCCCCTTATGCGAATTGTTTTTTTCTGATCGGTGGTCATATAGGTCCCATTCTCTAATTTGATTGTCCTTTAGGTGGAAACCGATTCGATTTCTTAAGTCCTTGTTGTTGAAAGAAGTAAAAAGAATCGATGGTTTTAGCCGCATGTCCTGTGCGGCTTGGTCTGCTTCTTCGTTGCCATGGATACCTTTGTGGCTGGACGTCCAAACAAGGGTTATATTGGTTAATGAAGAAAGCCTACTTATCTCCACGATGGTGGGATCGGTTTGACCCCAATTCCATATAGAAGATAAGGGGGAAAGGCTATCGATACAGATAACAAAATTTCCCGGTTGCTTGATGCTAAAGAGACAGGCTTGTAATATAGCGAAATCAAATCTCAGGATCTGTTAGAGTTAGAAAATTTAAATTCAGTATATACATATTTGGATGCCAGCGCATCTTATAGTGGTATTATTATCCGGCCACACCCACCCATACGCCCACCAAGCTCAAAAGACGGTTTTCGCATTTTCTAGAAAAGCTAATTTCTCGGTAACTATAAGTGATAGAAAGTTCGGATTAATCATGTAGGTTTTTATGATGCCCCTTATGCGAATTGAAATCTCAGGAACTATTAGAGTTAGAAAGTTGAAATTCAGAACGTATATATTTGGATGCCCGCGCATCTTACAGTGGTATTATTATCCGGCCACACCCACCCATACGCCCACCAAGCTCAAAAGACGGTTTTCGCATTTTCTAGAAAATCTAATTTCTCGGTAACTATAAGTGATAGAAAGTTCGGACTAATCATGTAGGTTTTTATGATGCCCCTTATGCGAATTGAAATCTCAGGAACTATTAGAGTTAGAAAGTTTAAATTCAGAACGTATATATTTAGATGCCAGCGCATCTTATAGTGGTACTATTATCCGGCAACACCCACCCATGCGCCCACCAAGATCAAAAGGTGGTTTTCGCATTTTCTAGAAAAGCTGATTTCTGGGTAACTATAAGTGATAAAATGTTCGGATTAAGCATGTTTTAATGATGCTCTTATGCGAATTTTTTTTTTCTGATCACGCCACGCCCACTCTGATGCCTACAAATCACAAAAAACTAAAATCGCTAAAATCTCAGGAACTATTAGAGTTAGAAAGTTGAAATTCAGAACGTATATATTTGGATGCCCGCGCATCTTACAGTGGTACTATTATCCGGCCACACCCACCCAAGCGCCTACAAAGCTCTAAAGACGGTTTTCGCATTTTCTAGAAAAGCTGATTTCTGGGTAACTATAAGTGATAGAATGTTCGGATTAAGCATGTTTTTATGATGCCCCTTATGCGAATTGTTTTGTTCTAATCACGCCACGCCCACTCTAATGCCCACAAATCGCGAAAAACTAAAATCGCTGAAATATCAGGAACTATTAGAGTTAGAAAGTTGAAATTCAGAACGTATATATTTGGACGCCAGCGCATCTTGTAGTGGTACTATTATCCGGCCACAATCACACATGCGCCCGCCAAGCTCAAAATATGGTTTTCACATTTTCTAGAAAAGCTGATTTCAGGGTAACTATAAGTGATAGAATGTTCGGATTAAGCATGTTTTTATGATGCCCCTTATGCGAATTGTTTTGTTCTGATCACGCAACGCCCACTCTAAAGCCCACAAATCGCGAAAAACCTAAAATCGCTAAAATCTCAGGAACTATTAGAGTTAGAAAGTTGAAACTCAGAACGTATATATTTGAATGCCAGCGCATCTTATAGTGGCATTATTACCCGGCCACACCCACCCATGCGCCCACCAAGCTTAAAAGGTGGTTTTTGCATTTTCTAGAAAAGCTGATTTCTGGGTAACTATAAGTGATAGAATGTTCGGATTAAGCATGTAGGTTTTTATGATGATATATATTTGGATGCCAGCGCATCTTATTGTGGTATTATTATCCGGCCACACCCACCCATGCGCCCACAAAGCTCAAAAGACGGTTTTTGCATTTTCTAGAAAAGCTGATTTCTCGGTGACTATAAGTGAAAGAGGTTCGGCTTAACCATGTAGGTTTTTATGATGCCCCTTAAGCGAATTGTTTTGTTCTGATCACGACACACCCACTCTAATGCCTACAAATCACAAAAAACTAAAATCGCTAAAATCTCAGGAACTATTAGAGTTAGAAAGTTGAAATTCAGAACGTATATATTTGGATGCCCGCGCATCTTGTAGTAGTACTATTATTGGGCCACAATCACACATGCGCCTACAAAGCTTAAAAGACGGTTTTCGCATTTTCTAACTATAAGTGATAGAAAGTTCGGATTAATCATGTAGGTTTTTATGATGCCCTTTATGCGAATTGTTTTGTTCTGATCACGACACACCCACTCTAATGCCCACAAATCGCGAAAAACTAAAAAAGCTGAAATCTCAGGAACTATTAAAGTAAGAAAGTTGAATTTCAAAACGTATATATTTTGATGTCAGCGCATCTTATAGTGGTACTATTATCCAGCCACACCCACCCATGCGCCCACCAAGCTCGAAAGATGGTTTTCGCATATTCTAGAAAAGCTGATTTCTGGGTAACTATAAGTGATAGAATGTTCGGATTAAGCATGTAGGTTTTTATGTTACCCCTTATGCGAATTGTTTTTTTCTTATTACGCCACGCCCACTCTGACGCCCAAAAATCATGAAAAACTAATATTTCTAAAATTGGAGTTAGAAAATTTAAATTAAGTACGTTTATATTTGGATGCCAGCGCATCTTATAGTGGCGTTATTATCCGGCCACACTACCCATGCCCCACCAAGCTCAAAAGACGGTTTTTGCATTTTCTAGAAAAGCTGATTTCTCGGTTACTATAGGTGATAGAGGTTCGGTTTAATCATGTAGGTTTTTATGATGCCCCTTAAGCGAATTGTTTTGTTCTGATCACGCCACGCCCACTCTAATGTCTACAAATCACAAAAAACTAAAATCGCTAAAATCTCAGGAACTATTAGTGTTAGAAAGTTGAAATTCAGAACGTTTATATTTGGATGCCCGCGCATCTTATAGTGGTACTATTATCCGGCCACACCCACCAATGCGCCCACCAAGCTCTAAAGATGGTTTTCATTTTCTAGAAAAGCTGATTTCTGGCTGGCTGGTGGCTGGGCATCCAAACAAGGGTTATATTGGTTAATGAAGAAAGTTTACTTATCTCCACGAAGGTGGGATCGATTTGACCTCAATTCCGTATAGAAGATAAGGGGGAAAGGCTATCAATACAGATTACAAAATGTCCCGATTGTTTGATGCCAAAGAGACAGGCTTGTAATATAGCGAAGGCTTCCACATTAAAAATGGAGTTGTATGGGGGTAGCATTCCACCCGAGATTATTTAGCCATCACTCTCAACAACAGCAAAGGAAGTGGCGTCGTCTCTTTTTGATCCATCGCAGAGCCAAGATTTTGTGGTCCATACGCAGCGCATGTTTATTTCCGCATACTGCCAGGCCCACTCTAACGCCCACAAATCACAAAAAAATAAAATCGCTCAAATCTCAGGATCTGTTAGAGTTAGAAAATTTAAATTAGGTATACATTTTTTCTCGTTAAGTATAAGTGATAGAAAGTTCGGATTAATTATGTAGGTTTTTATGATGCCCCTTATGCGAATTGTTTTTTTTTCTGATCACGCCACCCCCACTCTTATGCCCAATAATAACGAAAAACGAAAATCGCTAAAATCTTAGGAACTATTAGAAAAGAAAGTTGAAATTCAAAACGTATATATATAGATGCCAGAGCATCTTACAGTGGTTTTGTTATCCGGCCACACCCACCCACACGCCCACCTAGCTCAAAAGACGGTTTTCGCCTTTCATAGAAAAGCTGATTTCTCGGTAACTATAAGTGATAGAAAGTTCGGATTAAGCATGTAGGTTTTTATGATGCCCCTTATGCTAGCAGTACTATTATCCGGCCAGACCCACCCATGCGCCTACCAAGCTCAAAAGACGGTTTTCGCATTTTCTAGAAAAGCTGATTTCTTATTAACTATAAGTCATAGCAAGTTCGGATAAAGCATGTAGGTTTTTATGATGCCCCTTATGCTAGGTTTTTTTTTGATCACGCCACGCCCACTCTATTGCCCACAATTCACGAAAACCTAAAATCACAAAAATCTCTGGAACTATTAAAGGTAGAAAGTTGAAATGCAGAACGTATATATTTGAATGCCACCGCATCTTATAGCAGTACTATTATCAGGCCACACCCACCCATACGCCAACAAAGCTCAAATGACGGTTTTCGCATTTTCTAGAAAAGCTGATTTCTCGGTAACTATAAGTGATAGAGGTTCGGGTTAATCATGTAGGTTTTTATGATGCCCCTTATGCGAATCGTTTTGTTCTGATCACGCCACGCCCACTCTAATGCCCACAATTCACGAAAACCTAAAATCACAAAAAACTCAGGAACTATTAGAGGTAGAAAGTTGAAATTCAGAACGTATATATTTGAATGCCAACGCATCTTATAGCAGTACTATTATTCGGCCACACCCACCCATACGCCAACAAAGCTCAAAAGACGGTTTTCGCATTTTCTAGAAAAGCTGATTTCTCGGTAACTATAAGTGATAGAGGTTCGGCTTAATCACGTAGGTTTTTATGATGCCCCTTAAGAGAATTGTTTTGTTCTGATCAGCCCACTCTAATGCCCAAAAATCACAAAAAAAAAAATCGCTAAAATCTCAGGAACTGTTAGAGTTAGGAAGTTGAACGTATGTATTTGGATGCCAGCGCATCTTATAGTGGTATTATTATCCGGCCACACCCACCATACTCCAAATAAGCTCAAAAGACGGTTTTCGCATTTTCTAGAAAAGCTGATTTCTCGGTAACTATAAGTGATAGAGGTTCGGCTTAATCATGTAGGTTTTTATGATGCCTCTTAAGCGAATCGTTTTGTTCTGATCACGCCACGCCCACTCTAATGCCTAAAAATCACAAATAACTAATATCGCTCAAATCTCAAAAACTATTAGAATTAGCAAGTTGAACGCATATATTTGGATGCCAGCGCATTTTACAGTGGTATTATTATCCTGCCACACCCACCCATACGCCAAAAAAGCTCGCATTTTCTAGAAAAGCTGATTTTTCGGTAACTATAAATGATAGAAAGTTCGGATTAAGCATGTAGGTTTTTATAATGCCCCTTATGCGAATTGTTTGTTTCTGATCACGCCACGCCCACTCTAATGCCGACATATCACGAAAAACTAAAATTGCTACAATCTCAGAAACTATTAAAGTTAGAAAGTTTAATTTTTTTTTATATAGCTTTCCTTTTATTTATTGACTATAAGTGAAAGACGTTCGGCTCAATCATGTAGGGTTTTATGATGCCCCTTAAGCGAATTATTTTGTTCTGAACAGAAAGTTCGGATTAAGCATGTCGCTAAAATCTCAGGAGCTATTATAGTTAGAAAGTTGAAATTCAGTAGGTATATATTTGGATGCCAGCGCATCTTATAGTGGTGTTATTATTCGGCCACACTCCCCCATGCGCCCACCAAGCTCAATAGACGGTTTTTGCATTTTGTAGAAAAGCTGAATTCTCGGTTACTATATGTGATAGAGGGTCGGCTTAATCGCGTAGGTTTTTAAAATGCCCCTTAAGCGAGTTGTTTTGTTCTGATCACCCCACGCCTACTCTAATGCCTACAAATCACAAAAAACTAAAATCGCTATAATCTCAGGAACTATTAGAGTTAGGATGTTGAAATTCAGTACCTATATATTTGGATGCCAGCGCATCTTATAGTGGTATCATTATCCTGCCACATCCATCCATACGCCAACAAAGCTCGCATTTTCTTGAAAAGCTGATTTTTCGGTAACTATAAGTGATAGAGAGTTCGGCTTAAGCATGTAGGTTTTTATGATGCCCTTAAGCGAATTGTTTTGTTCTGATCACCCCACGCCCACTCTAATGCCTACAAATCACGAAAAACTAAAATCGCTAAAATATCAGAAACTATTAGAGTTAGGAAGTTAAAATTCAGTACGTATATATTTGGATGCCAGCGCATCTTCTAGTGGTTTTATTATCCGGCCACACCCACCCATACGCCCACCAAGCTCAAAAGACGGTTTTTGCATTTTCTAGAAAAACTGATTTCTCGGTAACTATAAGTGATAGAAAGTTCGCTCCTTAAACAAATTGTTTTTTTCTGATCGGTGGTCATATAGGTCCCATTCTCTGATTTGATTGTCCTTAAGGTGGAAACGGATTCGCTTTCTTAAGTCCTTGCTGTTGAAATGAGTAAAAAGAAACGATGGTTTTAGCCGCATGTCCTGGACGGCTTGGTCTGCTTGTTCGTAACCGTGGATACCTTGGTGGCTGGGCGCCCATACAAGGGTTATATTGGTTAATGAAGACAGCCTACTTATCTCCAAGATGGTGGGATCGGTTTGACCCCAATTCCGTAAAGAAGATTAAGGAGAAAGGCTATCGGTACAGATTACAAAATGTCCCGAATGTTTGATGCCAATGAGACAGGCTTGTAATATGGCCTGTATATGTATGGGGGTAGCATTCCGCCCGAGATTATTTTGCCATCACTGTAAGCAACAGCAATCATCTCATCTCTTTTTGATCCATCGCAGAGCCAAGATTTTGTGGTCCACACGCAGCGTAAGTTTATTTCCGCATCCTGCCAGGCCCACTCTAATGCCCACAAATCACAAAAAACTAAAATCGTTAAAATCTCAGGATCTGTTAGAGTTAGAAAGTTTAAACTCAGTTTGTATATATTTGAATGCCAGCGCATCTTATAGTGGTATTATTATCCAGCTACACCCTCCCATACTCCCACCAAGCTCAAAAGACGGTTTTCGCATTTTCTAGAAAAGCTGATTTCTCGGTAACTATAAGTGATAGAAGTTTGGATTGAACATGTAGGTTTTAATGATGCCCCTTAAGCGAATTGTTTTTTTCTGATCACGCTACGCCCACTCTAATGCCCACAAATAACGAAAAACTGAAATCGCTATATCTATCGTCGCTAATCTCAGGAGCTTTTCGATTTAGAAAGTTGAAATTTAGTACGTATATATTTGGCTGCCAGGGCATCTTATAGTGCGCATTTTCAGAAAAGCTGATTTCTCGGTAACTATAAGTGATAAAAAGTTCGGATTAAGCATGTAGGTTTTTATGATTCCCCTTCTGTGAATTGTTGTTTTCTGCTCGGTGGTCATTTTTTTTTTTTTCGCGACTCCCGTTGCTTAACGTGCAACCCACCTCCCGCCCAACCGACCGAGGGGCGCTGCCGTCTATCGTATGGCTCGGAACACGGGGATAGTACCGAGTGGAATATTAAATAAATAAATTAATTAAATATGAGCTAAGTGGTTTAGTAAGACGATTTTTATGTTAGTAGGAGAAGTATTGGATATAATGTTGTAGAGGGTATTGTAACTCGAACATAATACCCTAAATGGTTCATGAAGGGCAAAGTTCGAGCTGCAATGTCTCAAGGATAAGGGAATATAGTTTCTAGTGGGTCTAGCGGGCACATTGATGTTTAAGCGACCTATTAGGGCTTGACTATCAATGTCCCCACTAATAAGATTGTTAATAAAAACAACGCCAAGCATTGTCCTACGGTTAGAAAGGGTAGGTAAGTTTATTAGTAATAGTCTGCTTTTATAGGAGGGAAGATGTAAGTTTGCATCCCAATTTTGGCCACGAAGAGCAAATAAGAGAAAGCTTTTTTGAATTGATTCTATACGGTCTTGGTGGACCGCGTACTGGGGGTTCCAGACGCAAGATCCATACTCTAAGATCGGACGAACGAGAGAGACAAATAAAGTTTTGGTTACGTAAGGGTCATTAAATTCTTTCGACCATCTTTTTATAAAACCTAACACACCTCTGGCTTTGTTAACCATGGAAAAAATGTGGTCGGAAAATGTAAGTTTGGCATCCAATAGGACACCTAAGTCGTCTACTAGCTTAACCCTCTAGTGCCCAAGACCGCCTCTAGACGGGTAGTGATAAAAGTACCGTTATTTTATTCTTTTCATTCCTTTTGACTCGGCTTTGCGTTTTTTCTAATTCGGGGAAGTACAAAAATTAAGTTGGTTGCGTTTGGAATACATACTAGAGCTTGCGCAAGCTGCTGTATTCATTTAAAGTAGTAAATTTGTGCAACTCGGACGAAGTAATTATTTTGTAAGAAGTGCATAATGTAAATATTTTTTTAAAATATTATAAATAGTTTGCTGCTGGAAAAAAAATTGTACCGTGTTGCTGATAGTCTCAAGGACGCAAAAAACGCAACCCACACTAAAAATAAGTTTTCGTTAGCTTTTTATTGCATTTATAAAGTAGCCCGTCTAGAGGCGGTCTTGGGACAATTAAGGAAAAAAAATTTATGGGGTAAGTTTGAAAGGGAAACAATCTATGACATATTTAAGTACAAATAATTGCTTCAGTAGACATGGAACGACGACAAGTGAATAAGCTATCAGCTCTTTCCGACGTGGAGATTGAAAAATTTTTAAATTCTATTGATTTTGATATTGATACGGATGGAGAAGAAGAATTGGAGGACGATTTGACTAATGATGTTTGCGAGGCAGCACTTCCTGTTAATGAGGAAGATGAAGAAGCGATTGAAAGAGTGCTACATATGTCGGATTCTTTGTTGGCTAGAGAGATTTGTGTAACTTCACGCGGAAGTCCTACTCCTTTTGCAAAATTGTTGTCACCCTCAAGTTCGATTGCGTCCAATTCACATCAAGCGCAGAAACGCAAACGTAAAGCGCCTGCTGAGCATAATACTGCTCATGTTAAAGAAAGCACAATAGTTGAATGTGGATCTGTTTTGAATATCGACCCAAAATCACCGCTTTTCAAAAAGATGTTGTGGCGCCAAACGAACCTAGTCATGGATAAATCTGCAATATCCTTTAATGAGCCTGACCTCCGAGAACTTAAAAATCTGGATACGCCATTCAAGTGTTTTCAATTTTTTTTGAATGATACCATTATTGAACATATCACCCAGCAAACAAATTTGTATGCTACCCAAAAGGATGTCAATACTTCGTTTTCCACAACAAATTTAGAAATTCGACAATTTATTGGCATTCTATTTTTGATGTCAGTTTTTCGCTACCCAAATGTTCGTTCATATTGGGGGGAGTACGCATTTGGAACAATACAAAACACAATGTCAAGAAATCGCTTTGAAAAAATACGAGGAAATTTGCATTTTAATGATAACAGTAAGTTGCCCTCCAAGGATTCTGCCGACCACGATCCTTAATACAAAATACGGCCGCTCATGAATCATTTCAATGACAAGTTTCAATTAGTTCCGATGCGCCAACGCTTATCTGTGGATGAACAAATGTGTGCAACCAAGATGAAGACCTTTCTTAGACAATATTTACCAGACAAACCACACAAGTGGGGAGTGAAATTCTTCAATTTGTGTGATTCTTCTGGCTTTTGCTATAATTTCGAGATATATTGTGGAGCAGGTGACAACGTTGTTCAAACAGGCTCACCAGATCTTGGTGCGGCAGCAAATGTAGTTGTTCGATTGTCTCGAAATGTTCCGGATTTCAAAAATCAGATAATCTACTTTGACAATTATTATACTTCGTTGCCGCTTCTTGTATATCTCAAGTCTCGGGGAATCTTTTCTTTGGGAACTATTCGCTCGAATCGCATTCCAAATTGTAAGTTGCCAACTGACAGCGACCTCAAAAAACAAGTGCGTGGATATTCTACAGAATTTTGTGGATCTGTATCAGGAGTCGAACTGTCTTTGACGATTTGGAAGGACAATAAGGCAGTCCGACTTGCTTCGACTTACGCGGGCACAAAGCCTTTCCTGAATGAAACGAATCCAAAAAGTCAGGTTTCACGTTTTGTTCGTTCCGAAAAAAAGTACGTTGACATAAATTGCCCAAATGTTATCCACGAATACAACAGCCACATGGGCGGTGTCGACTTAATGGACGGACTTATAGGTCGATATAAAATTTCCGTAAAGAGCAACAAGTATACAAATCGACTATTTACGCATATGCTTGATTTGGCCATGGTAAACGCTTACATTTTGTTTCACCGAATAAACCAGCCAGACGCTAATAACGCAAAATACCAATTGCCAAACTTTCGATCAGAGATCGCATATGTGCTTTGTATGCTACAAACTCCTAATCTGCCAAAAGGACCCGGGCGCCCTCGACAAGTTGATGGAAAGGAAAATAAATGCACAGGGAGGAAAACTTTCCTTCCGATTAATAATGTACGTTATGATGCCGTCGAGCATTTTCCAATGTTTTTATCACGCGGTGACAAAAAAACTTGTAAGCTTCCTGGTTGTACTTCCGAAACTCAAATTGTCTGCCGTAAATGTAATATAAACCTGTGCTTTTCCCAGAAAAAAGACTGTTTCTATGATTTTCATCCCAAATAAGTAAACGAACTTTTTGTACACAAATTTTTGAAGCTTTGTGAATTTAAGTAACTTTAGTTTTAATTGTTATTTTATTTGTTTTTGGTGCTCATCTTAATATCATTTATAATAAAACATGTGATCAAAAGAATTTATTACCTAATTTTTTGTTGGCCTAGCTTCCCAAAGCCGCCTCTAGGCGGTCAAAAGTTATAGTCATATAAAACTCGATCCGAGCAAAAATAAATTTTTTTTTAAAACAAACATTCACTTTTGATACATACTGAATCCAAAAATAATTTTTTTTTTGAAAAGAAAATTTGGGCACTAGAGGGTTAATTTTTACGTTTTATATTTTATAAAGGTTTATTGCTTTTTTTTGTTTTGATTTTTTTTTTTTTTTTTCTAAGTTCGTTCCTTTAGAATTTTTTTAAGTTTTTATAAATTTTTTTTTTTTTAAGTTTTTTTTGTTTTTTTTTTGGTTTCACTTTTCATTTTATTTTTTTTTTAATTTAAAATTTTTGGTTATTTTATAATAAAAAATTTTAAAAATTTTTTTTAAATTTTTAGAACTTTTTTGAAAAAAAGGGCGAAAATTATGTTACAAAAAGGCTTCCCCAGGGAAAACATATTTTTTAAAAAAAATATGGGGCCTTTCAAAAAAATTTAAATAATACCAGTCTTTTAATTAAGATCTTTTTAATTCAAACTTTTTAAAAAATCTTTAGGGAAATTTTATTAACTAAAATTTAAATTTAAAGAGGGTAATTTTTTTACTTATTTCACTAAAGTCTTTTTATGAAATCTTTTAAAAAACTATTAAGAAAAAAAGCAAAACAATGGGAAAATTCAAACTAGTTTCTTGTTGTAAAAAAAAAATTTTTAAAAAAATTTTTTTTTTTTTAATTTTTTATTAATCAAAACGGGTTTAAAAATTTTGGCAAAATTTTTTTGAAAAATTTTAGAAATTTTTTAAAATTTTGTGATAACTTAATTTTTTTCTTTCTTTCTAAAAAATTGATTAAAAAAATCCTTTTTACAAAAAGGGAAATTCAAAGTCGTTCCAAAGCTTAGGTTGGGAACCACAGTTTGAGAAGAGGATTGCAAATGGAAGACGCGCAGTACCTAAGCACACAGCCGGGAACGCCGTCAGCCCGGAGAGTAGGTCGGCTTAATACTCTGAAGATCCTTAAGAATACCACTCTTAGATAGAAAAGGTCGCGTGACGAGGTTCGATTGTGGAACACCGTAGACATAAGGCTGCCTAGCGGTTGTCGAAGGTGAATATGTGGTTTGAAAAAACTTGGCGGACATATCGGCTATTGCCTGATCAGTTCTCGCCGTTGAGTTTTCAAACGTTAGTGCTGAAGGAAACGTTTTAGGTCTACGCTTAGTCTTAACGAAATTATAAAACTGTTTCGGATCCTGTGTAAATTGGGTCCTACAACGAGCTAAATAATTTTTATAACACTGAGCGTTAAGCACGGTAAAATTTGACCGAGCAATTAAGTATTGAGAGTAATTAAGCGGAGTTCTAGTTTTTAAGTATTTCTTCTGAAGCCTGAACTTTATATTTTTTGAAGGTGCTTAAGCCCTTGGTATACCAAGGAGGGTTATCCGTTCTGGGCGGGTACCTCATCGGAACACATATATCAAAAATTAGGTTTAATGCATGGTAGAATATGTTTAAAACTGAAGTCATATCATTGCATGCGTAGAGATCGGACCAGTCAAAATCAGAGATAAGAATATTAAGTTTAAGAAAGTCTGACATGCTAAAACATCGAACCTTTTTGACAGCCCTAATAGGCTCAGTCGCTTGGAGTGGTCCAACATCGATCGCCAGCTCCAGAGTGGGATGATAAAGATCTTCAGGGCGTGTAAGTGGTGGAACCCTAGATATATATACGGAGTCCGAATCTGAGATAAAGCATAGATCGAGTAACCGACCTAAAGAGTTTTTAACATGGTTAATTTGTTCCAGGGTCATGTCTAACATACCTGAAATAAAATCATTATGTGAGGAAGGTGTTAAAGCTAAACTATTTTCATTATTTGACCAGTTAATTTGTGGTATGTTAAAATCACCCAGAACCACTAACTGATCTACATCTGATAATAACGTAAAAACAGACTGTATGGCCGCTAGGTGCAACTCATACGTGGATGGGTCGGACTTGGGAGGGATGTAAGAACATGTAATAAATAAAAACCTACCAGGAAGCGCAAGTTTAACACAAATAAATTCGATATCGCCGAATTGAAGGTTAATCTCCTCGGATACAAGTTTAGAGTCGACAGAAATTAACACTCCACCCCCAGATCCGAGTGATCGATCAAGCCTGTATATTACATACCTACTCGGAAAATTTTCAGAGCTAAGAATGCCCGAAACCAGCCATGTTTCGGTAAAAACAATTATTTGGGATGCAAAAGAAAAGCTCTCAGAAAACAAAGTAGGAAGCTTAGTATGTTCTGATAGGAAAGAATGAGAGACGATGTTAGTTTTTTGCGAGGGTTTGCTCAATGGCTTTTGTTTGAGGGAGTTTTACCGCCGCAGGTCGATTAATTTTCTTTTTTTTATGTCCCGGTCGATGTTCTTGGACGAAAATGTGCTCCGGCCAGAACTAGGTTGAGCAGATTTTGTCAAATTCCACCGAGGGGAAGGTAAGAAGTGGGAGCGAGAAGGGAACTAGTGATCTGCGGCACACAAGAGTTTGATTTTTTACGCTTTGGAGACTCATTTAACAATTGGACATTATTAAATTGGGTGTCCAGCGCCGTGAGCAAATCGCTGGCTTTACGAAAGGCGCCGAGCACCTCACGAAAACCATTTTTTGTCTGCCGCATAAAAGATCTCATTTCCCTTTGAGTCCCCCGACAACTTTCACAGCAATAATGTAAGCCGGAATCGCCTCGGGCCAAAACATCCGATACGGTGGCACGGAAATTGGCACATTTGGCATGAACCATATTATCACAAAGCCAACACAAAACGCTCGGCTGGTTAGTTGTAATTATTTTGTTTCAAGATTTTAAGTAGCAGACAATTTCAGACATAATGATTTATAATTATTATTTTAAAGCACTATTTAATCGAAATCTGCGAGAACAGAAAAAGAAGAATAAAAACAAAATAAGTTTTAGATATGCACACTATGAGAAGTGTGAGGGAGCGGGGGAATAGATTAAAATCAAGATAAGGTATAGATAAACAACACGAGAGAGGCGCGAGCGGGAGAGGAACCGTTTATCGCGAAAGACGAGAAATAGGAGAATGTGAAAAGAAAATAATTTAAGTAAATTGAGAGTTTAAACAAAAGGAACAAAAGCTACACAGTTTAGTTCACTGCGCGAAAGCCAAACGGCTGAAGGTTTTATTTATACAAAGAAATTCGTATCGGTTTAAGTGTATATTCGTAAATACGGCAACACAGTTAACGAGAGTAGAAAAAAACACGTCCGTTCGCTTCGGAAGAGATTAGTTATGATATGATATGATTATGATATATATAGGTCCAATTCTCTGATTTGATTGTCCTTAAGGTGGAAACGGATTCGATTTTTTAAGTCCATGCTGTTAGAAGGAGTAGATTTTGTGGTCCATACGCAGCGCAAGTTTATTTCCGCATCCTGCCAGGCTCACTCTAACGCCCACAAATCACAAAAAAATAAAATCGCTCAAATCTCAGGATCTATTAGAGTTAGAAAGTTTAAATTCAGTACGTATAATCTTTGGACGCCAACGTATACGCCCACCAAGCTCAAAAGACGGATATCGCATTTTCTAGATAAGCTGTTATCTCGGTAACTATAAGAGATAGAAAGTTCGGATTAAGCATGTAGATTGCTATGATGCCCCTTTTGAGAATTGTTTTTTCTGATCACGCTACTACCACTCCCACTCTAACTAAGAGCTAGAAAGTTGTGCTTAAAAGTAATAAGAGATGACACTGCAACTTTCCTTTAGTTTTCATCTGGCCCACTCTAACGCCCAAAAACCGCGAAAAACTGTGGCGTCTACAGTATTATTACGAATGCCTTCGTTTGATCTTATATTACTATTATTAATTACTTTTTCCTGACAATCTCTATCGATTTACCAAAGAACTTTCAAATCGGAACATTATTTCGCTATTTATGAAGAAATTTAGGTTATAAGGCCTCATATGGGCAGTGACATCACTATCAGTTACTCAACATGCTTTCTCCGACAATAGGTGGCGCTTAGGGCATTTGCAGTAGCAAAATGAATATTTTAAAATTGTGTAAAATAGTAACGGGTATCTTATAGTCGCGGCACTCGACTATAGCGTTTCCTCTTTTTTTCTATAGTTTTTCCTAAACAAGATAGGAGGGAGATGGGGCGGTAACTGTTATGTTCGGCCGGAGGTTTATTTGGTTTGGGAATTGGGATGACAGTGGCTGATCGCTAACTGTGTGGGTATTTTCAAGAGATAAAAATTTGATTATGTATTTCTAAAAGCCTGGATTTAAGAGAGAGTGGCACTTCTTTAAGCATTGGGTAGAATATTCGGTCAGCCCCTGGGTGTGTACCCTGTGACCCGGCTAATGCATATTCGATTTCGGCTAGTGTGAAGTTTTTTTCTAAGCATTTGGCAGGTGATGACAGAGCTGACTGAAGATAAGACTGCGATAAATAGGCGTCTTTTTGGTTCACGTATTCGGCTGGAAAGTATACTGTCAGCCGAATAGTTTGACCAAAGATGCCCGAACTTTTCGGCGATATTCTGAGAACCTTTTACGACACCTGTATCGCACTTCAAAAATCGAAATGGCTGTGGGGGTACACCAGCCAGCCTCTTTAAGTCGGACCAAACTTTTTGGAAGAAGATAAAAGGAATATCCTTTATGTGAAATTTTCAAGACAAGTCCGTTTGGCAACAAGTACAGATTAAAAACTGCATTGGTTTTTTATAATTTACCAAGTTGTTGTCGGACATTCTGGCATTGTAAACTGTGAACAGATGTTGCTTTTCATTACTAAGCCTCTGAAGGCTGTAATTCCACCACGGAACTGCAGACTTGCGCACAACCCGTTTAGGTGGTGGAGTACTGCAGGTGGCTGCGGACCTAATCAATCAACCGGACATCCAATCCATAGCTGTTTGTTCGCACATAAATCTATACGTATCCCAATTGGCCAAATCTATTTTAAATTTATGTAGGGGAGGGGTAGGGGAGGTACTTAAATTTATGGAAAAATCAATAGATATGGGAAAATGATCATTTTCGTGAGGGTTGGCTAAGATCGACCAACTGCACCTATGTGCTATCTGCGGGGTGATCAAGAAGAGGTCAATGTGGGTAAGGGAATTGTGGGCGGATAGATGTGTGGGAGATCCATTGTTGAGGACAATTAGATCTTGTTTCGCTATTGATTTCTCGATTTTTTTACCTCTGGTGTTTGACTTACTAGAGCCCCATAGAGGACTCCATGAGTTGAAGTAGAAAGAAGCGTCTCCGACTCTATAAAGTATATATATTCTTGATCAGTATCAATTGCGAAGTCGATAAAGCCATGTCCGTCTGTGGCGGATAAGTCAGATGTTGTAAAGCTTTGATGTGGAGGAATGTAATTTGTATGTCAATGCTTACATTAAGCTCCAAAACAGAGGAGAGAATATTTCAGTCAATGTCTTGGTGTAAGTGGGGGATGTTTTGTGTAATAAGAACACAAACGCCTTGCTTAGCACCGATGTTCTGCGGTAAATTGCGGAAATAACCAATGTTGCCCTTGGGGCAGACAAAGTGTATAAAGTTATAGGGCAGATTTGTTTCTTGTAAACATAAAATGTCATTGGATAAATCTTTTATTAATATTGAAAGTTCGTAATAGCTGTTAAAATTCCGTTTATATTCTATTGTAATATTTTAATTGGCATAGATTAAACTTAAACAATAAGATTTATGTTAGAGTTAGTAAATGCAAATGAAAAAACTGGACTATGAATCCAATGTTTCGTTTGATGAATCGGAGTCGGATATATTATTTAAGACGTTAGAGTTGGTTGGGGATTTAGGTACAGTGATTTGGGGTGCTTTAATAAAATTCGACCGCGAGCGATCGATTGGGCTGATAAAAGAACTCGGGTCTTGTGTGTCGGGTGCAGCGGAGAGAAAAGATTTGTATGAATTTGGGAGAGATGAGATTGGCATATTGGTGGGAGAGATAGAGTTGGTTACACTATCGGGCCTCGGGGTTAAGGTGTTTGTTGTTGGTTTCGAGGATATCGTGTTTTGGTTTCGGGCGGTTGTAAACGGAGTGGATGCTGCGCTGGCGATAGAAGCGAAGGTAGTCGATTCGTTGTTCTTGTTTTTTGTTGTTGCTGTAAAATGATGCGGGCTTCACGGAAGCTCTATTTCTGCTTACTTTTATGCAGAGAAGTTCTCTCTGGTTCTAATATTTTGGGTATGTTGCTAAGGAGGCTGGATGATCGGCGCTACAGCTTGCGTAAAAAATGCGAGTGCAGGGTGGTGAGGGGAGAGGTTATTGTGAACATTTTGTGACTTCAGCTCTTCGACAATTTGTGTTTCAGGAACATAAATGGGGCCCTTGACAAAATTAAGAGATTGGTGGAGTTTGATCTCAACCACAGCTATGCCGGGCAAAGATTGAATCTTGCTGAACTTATCTGCGATTTCACGGGAGTTAACCAAAGGGAGCAGATTAACATCACGTAGGGTAGAGATCATAGAGAGCACTGTGGCACTGTGTGCTACAAGTGCTGCGTAGATCATCCACGACGTGGAAACAGCGTCGTGTGTACGATTTTGGACGTCGAGGGAAAGGAGCCGAGTCGTCGAGATCAGCATGCGAGCGTCGATCAGAAGGGATGCGATCACCAGGATGATCGGCATGGAGGTTGTCCAATCTGTGGAGGGCAACATGTCGACGAGCTGCAGGGAGTTCTTTGAAGCTTCTCCACCGGGCAGGTGGAGCATGGTAAAGAGGCATCGGCTCTGCTTCACATGCTTACGGAGTGGACATACGACCAGATCCTGCGATGTGCATGGTGAGTGCCAGATCAATGGATGCCGCAGGTTGCATCACCGTCTGCTACATGGGGCGGACGAGGTACGAGATGGCTGGCGCAGCGAGGAGGCAGGAAACCAGCAGTCAGCAGTTACCAGACGCAGCCCGGACAGTTGGCCTTCAAAGCAAGGTGGTTATAGGGACCACGAGATGAGCCAGCACTTGGCTGTCCCCAGAAACAGCCAGTACAGAAGGGCCCCGCAGCCAGCGGAGGCACTCGCCACGCTTTGAGGAACGTGTACGCCGTTTCAAGCCTGAGTCTGCCGATGCAGACGTTAGGCCGACAAGATGTCCAGGGCGTGCATAAGGATGCGAGTCTGCCGATGAAGTCCTACATCAACGCGGTGTCTAAGTTGGTCATCGGACTGAATCATTTCCTTCCTACAAGCCGTGTCAATGGATAATACGATGGATCAGATGGGGAAGGACTACTTCGAGATGGAAAGCTTTGGTGTGAAGCTCGCGTCACAGGTCACAGGTCGAACAGTGAAAGTGGGGCATCGCTACCAGACGGGCTTACTATGGAAGAACGACTATGTTGGTGTCGAAAACCCGAACAAGCCTGGTAATGTCAGGCTTGTGTTCGATGCTGCAGCCAAGGAGGAACCTTACTGAATTCTGCGCTTGACAAGCGGTCTAAGCCTTAAATATCCTTGGAGATGTTCCACCAAGTGCTGATCCGACCCGAGAATCGTTGTTCCCAACGATTCCTTTGGAGATATGGCAACGACGATCGAGACCCGGAGGTGCACGAGATGAACGTAATGACGTTCGCCGAGTGCAGAGCGCTGACCATGTGGAAAGTTTCGCTACAGAGAGCAAAGCTATTACGGTATCTACCCAAGTGAAGGAGATACATGCGGAGGCTGGATTCGAATTATGCCTCCATACAATGAGGGAGTGTTTTAGCCTGCTGATATCAACGTTCGTCCCATTGGGATTCGTTGTTGTTGAGAGAGATCTGGAGGCAGCAGATCCAGTGGGACAAACCACCACCGGAGGAGATTGGCAAATCCTTTGAGGGGCAGTGAGATGGACTCCGAGGGACAGTTTCTATGTGCTCGCCACTATTTTGGGGATGGAGCAGTTTGGACCGTCGAGTTGCATGTGTTCGTGGATGCAAGTCAATCTGCATTCGCGGCGGTGGCCTATTGGAGGGTGACATACGAGGATGGCAACATGCTGGTGAGCTTCGTATGCGCATAGACGAAGTGCGCGCCGATGAGAATGATGTCGATGCCAAGGCTGGAGGAACCATACTGATGAACACTGTCAAGAAGGAGCACAGTGTAGACATCAGCGAGATGGTGTTATGATAGGACTCAAAAACAGTGCTGAGAGTGCGGAACTACTAATATCGGTACTGTGAATGCCACCAAAATTATGCTTTTCATTGTTTTGTGAATTAAAAAAAAAGCAATTCAGTCTCATTACCAGAAACAACGGCACCACTGGATCAGATAGAGGGAAGCGTTTCCGACACCACAAAGTATATATATTCTTGATCAGGATCAATAGCGAATTCGATTAAGCCATGTCCGTCAGTCCGTCCGTCCGTCCGTCCATCCGTATGAACGCTGAGATCTCAGGATGTTGAGATTCAGCATGAAGATTCTTGAAGTCCCGGGACAGCGTAAGTTTATTTCAGCATTCTGCCACGCCCACTAAAAGAGCTAGGCAGTTAGTCTTAAGAACACGTATTTTAGGGATGCCGCTGCAACTTCCCACGAGTTTTTATCCGTCCACGCCCACTCTAACGCCCACAAACCGCGGAACACTGTGGCGTCTATAATAATATTATGAATGCCTTCGTTTGACCTTTTTAAACTTATTTCTGTTAATATCTTTCGAATTCCCAAAGATTTTTTAAATCGGAACATTATTTCGCTACTTATGATGAAATTTAGGTTATAAGACCTCACATGGTTTGTGACGTCACTAGCAATTACTCAACATGCTTTCTCCGACAATAGGTGGCGCTTGGGTAATTTCCATTAGCAAAATGAATATTTTCAAATTGTGTAAAACAGTAACGGGTATCTTATAGTCGCGGCACACGACTATAGCTCTCCCTCTGGTTTGTTTTACATTATAATATGGGCACATATGGCTGTTAAGACGGACGCGAATAGTTCCCGAGATTTTAGCGGTTTTAGTTTTTCGTGATTTGTGGGCGTTAGAGTGGGCGTGGCAGGATGCGGTATGGACCTCAAGAATCTTGATGATTATTCTCAACATTGTATCTGCTATAGTTCCTGAGATCTCAGCGTTCATACGGGCGGGCGGACGGAAAGACGGACATACCTCCATCGACTTATCTATTAATCCTGATCAAGAATATATATACTTTATAGGGTCGGAAACGCTTCCTTCTATCTGTTACATACTTTCTACAAATCTAGTATACCCTTTTAATCTACGAGTAACGGGTATAAAAACGTTTAATTACTAGATCGGTTTAGTATGTACAATGCGTAAATGGCGTCTCGCGACGTGCGTTCTGGTACGTTTACCGCAGCCGACTGCCTTTGCCCTCTTCTCATCTCTCACGCTTTAGAACGGATTGACAGTGGACAAAGTTCCGAGACTGAACGTTTCATCTGGCCTTGCTTGGTTTTGAGTGTTACAACCCGGACCGACCAACGCATCCGTCCGTATTTCGACGGCGCGACCCAGTAGCCATTGTGGCGGCGGGAATCGGTCGTCCTTGACTATCAGGAGGTCTGCGGTAAATGATGGTCTTCTTCTGTATGGGCACCGCTTTCATTTTCGCCTTCCTGACTTGCACTTGCTCTGAGCCTTCGGAAAGTACACCGCTTGGTGCAATATGTGCAATATCTATCTTTTTGTTCCTGATCAGTAAAACATCGATGGTGCAGTCGATCCATAGAATAATTTCCTAGTGCGTGCTGTCCACCTTTGGAGCTTTAGCTGTTCCTGTCAGACAACAGAGCAGCAAGGCGGAAACCTTGAGACCTCCCTCAACGGTGCAGACCCAGTCATTGGAAGTTGCATCGATCGGGACCTTAAACATCACGTTGATTTTATCTCCAACCGAGTATTTGGAAATGGGTGCAGAGGTTTCCTGATGCGCTGTCTTAATCTTTGCAACTTTGTTGCTGGGAACCTTCGCCCGATGGTAGTCACGAGCAGACACCATGAGATCCACAGCGTGATCAGTAGCGCGTTTCACATTTGAACGAAATTTGTCTCAAATCGCCAAGACCCATTCCAAAAATAGATGCTCGGGTGCTAGTCCGTTTCAGATGCAGGGACTGCACTACGTGTTCTGAGACAATGGTTTCCTAAGATCCATGGTCGACCAGGACGGTTATGACTGTGTGCAGACCCTTGTACGGGTTTCGCACGGTAATACGAGCAGTGGGGAGACGAACAATTTTCGAAGAAAAATTCGACGTAGCTAAGTTTGCTAAAGCTGGTTCTGGCACAAATTTTTGGGCTATTAACCTGTTACATTAGTGGCCGGATAATCACCCTTAACACAACTTTACTATATTACACAATACAGGGTGCGCCATATTTCATGGGCCGATTTAAAGTTTAAAGGAAATCAAAACAAACACATTTTTGAGTTAGTATAATTTACTATCGATAGATACAATTTATTTGGACCAATTTAAAAAACAATATGATTTAATTTACTACCTTATTGGCAATTGTCCTCTTTTCGTCGCATTTTTCATCACTCTCTAGAGCATATCGGTCGGTATGGCTCTCATTTCGGCACGGATGCTGTCCTTTAGTTCGTCAAGGATTTGAGGATTACAGGCATAAACGTTGCTCTTCAAATAAGCCCACAGAAAGAAGTCTGGAGAAGATAAATCGGCAGATCTCAGTGGCCAGTGGATATCGACATTTTTCGACATCAAAAGTCCAGGGAAATTTCATCGCAATATGACAGTATGCAAGCAACGTTGATTATCCGTGAGCACTGTTTTGACGTTTGTAAAACATGTCTGATCAAGCTGATCCGTCGATATTTGAGAAAAATATTCAATGCTTTAATCGGCCCATAAATGATGGCGTACCCTGTAAGTTATGCGCAATTGTTTTTGATAATTTTGTTGCAATGAAAATGAAAGTTAAATCTACCGCCTACAGCCTAATACATGAGTAAGCAGGCGGGCCATAATTTGTTTATCTAGCCAAAAAACAACATCTCAGCATTAGTTACACTTTATTTATTCGTTTGACAAAGTGAGCATTAAGTGATTCCCCGTTGATGCAAGTAGATTAATGTTTATGTTGTGAAAGTGCCTTAAATTAAGTTATTATACAATATAAATAAATAGTTAAGAAATAAAAAGCTTCTATTAATTATTATTAATTTTGATGTTTTCAGATTACATTTTTATTACAGTGATATTTTACAATTAAGTTGGGTAATTGCTATAAAAACCTTTTAGTCAAAGGGATCTAATAATAGGATTTGTTGAGCAACTAAGACTTTTTAGTTTGCTTTAGAATAAATACATCGGGGCAGTTCAATTTCCAAATTTTTATTACTAGTTCAAATTAAAACTAAATCAACTCCGCAAAAAAACTACGCCGAATGCAAAGAGGTACAACTTAACAACCAAAAACTTCGAGAAAAAACAGTTCTACAAAGCTGCCAATAGCGCATGCGCTGCAAAGTAACTCTAATGGCTACCTCATAGTTGCCCTTATACTTCACGAACTTGCCAGCGGCATCGATCTCCTTGTTCTCCACGTTGCCTTGGACACTGGCTGCCACATAGTAGTCCTTATCGTAGGCAACGATTTCCAAATCCAGTGAGACTGCGATATCCTGGTACTCCTGCGGTTGATAGGTCATCTCTTCGCTCAGTCGAATAAGCTCCTTCTCGAGCTGAGCCACCTCTTGGTCGAGACGCTCGCGAGTGTTATCTAGTTTCTGCTCCAATTCGCGTACGAGCTCAAAATCGTGCAGCACCCCCTTGCCCGATCAGTTCATCAGTAATCTTAATCCGATCGGCATTGGCCAGGTTGAATTTGCTCAGCACATTGAAACGCGACTCGTAAAAGCGGGCATTTATCTCAGCACTCCTGCACTCCCTGGTTTTCTTGTGCAGACGGTTCTTCACCTCCTCGTTCTCCTCCCACAGACGCTTGCTAACGATCTCGCAGCGGGCATGATCCCTGGCCGTAGCATCCAGATGTTCTTGATATTGCTCGTCTCGTGGGTGACCGTGTCCCTGGTGGTCTGCACCTCGATGCTCAGGCGGGAATTCTCTATCTCCAAGTTACGCACACGGTCAAAATAGATAGCCAGACGATCGTTCAGGTTCTGCAGCTCAACCTCCTCAGTTACGCGAGAGTAGCAGGTGGAACTTCGGCTACACGAGGTTGGCCTGGAGTGAAACCGTCTCAAGAAAGTACCTATCCAAAGCGTGTATTCTGCCCAAGAGGCAAATCGTCTCCTAGTTGGATCCACACGCTTCACTCTGTGGAAATTCGGATCTGCCAGAACCACATTAACAGGAACCTTCCAGTTAGGGACATCAACGTTCTGACCAGGTTAACGCTCTACGATGTGAGACGCCACAACTACTTCAATACATACCGATTACTTGGATAGGTGAGACTTCAGGCAAACATTAACCGATAAAGCTGAAGTTGGCTGGCCAGCCGTGATGTGATGAACTTGCGTGGCGGAATCAAGTAGCGCTCGGCGGGGAAGGAAGTCTCCTGATCGGCCACGAACGAGAATGTTGGCGGTTGGCAAGAACACTGCTTCAGCATGGCTATCCTGGGTCACTCCCGAAGAGTGGCAGCGGATCCCGGCTTGACTACCCTTAGCTGCAGAATCTCGTTGATGTGAGCCTGAAATGTTGATTGTCGATTACTGAAACGATTGCGCAAAAGATCAAAGGCAACATCAAAATTCGCGTCAGTAATCTCCAACGCTCTCACAGTCTCCAATGCTGACTCCCGCAGACATGAAATGAGCCACCTGTGCTTCTCCGTATTGGTCAAATGAGAATGGCTGTCAATCGTCGTCTGCAGGGCGCAAAAATACGGCCACTCGGCAAAGACACAGCTGAATGCTGGCATCGGCAACAGGGGCAATGAGGGAGCAGGCGAATTCACTATAATTCACCTTCTCCAGTTCCTCCTAAAGCGTGGCAAATCGGTCACGTGGACGCTTCTTCATTTTGTCGAGGGTAATAATGGTTGAGTCCTCGGTCCGCATCGCAGCCTTGACATTCTGATGCAGGGCCTCCATTTCTTTACAAGTCATTTCTGCTCGTCTCCGCAGCATCATCTGCCTGTTGCAGCAGCAGATCAAGTGGCATCAGCTCCGTACTCCATTATGTAATTTATGTAAGTGCACGATTATTTTAACAAAAACAACAAGTTTCCGTGGCACTTTTTAACTGATTATAATATTCAAAACGCGCTGTGATCACGTCGGGGTCTCCAAACTGTTGAGCAACTAAGAGTTTTTAGTTGCTTTAGAATAAATAAACCGGGGCAGTTCAATTTTCAAATTTTTATTACGAGTTCAAATCAAAACCAAATTAACTTCGAAAAAAACCACGCCGAATGCAAAGAGGTGCAGCTTAACAGCCAAAAGCTTCGAGCTACAGCAGTTCTAAAGCGCAAGCGAAAATGAGATAATCAAAACAAACTAAAAACTGCTGATAACCGCTTTATTTAAATAATTTAAAAGTTAAATAATTTTCATACAATCTTTAGTAATGAAATCGTAAAGTTGTGTCCCCTTGTATTTGGCTAACAAAGGGTCATTGTAAGAGGGGCAATGTAAAAACCCAGGCAATGCAAAACACTAATAGATACATTCACAGAATTCACGATTATTAATTTATGCACATATGTAAATGACGTCCCGCGCTAGATTCAACGTGGGTGTTCTCTCGCTTGCCGCAGACGACTGACTTTGCCCTCTTCCAGCTTTCGTTCTCCCACGCATCGTCCCAAAATGCGAAAGCGATCAGCTGTTGTTCTCCGCTCCCCGCTCCCAGCTTCCAGCACACTGGGACAAGCAGCAAACTTAACATGCCGCCCGCCAATGCTAGACTAGCATGAGAAACCTTCGCATGTCCGGTCCATCCTGGTTGTGGGGTAGAATCTAGTATGGGAAAGTAAGCAAGAAGTGTGCGCAAGAAGCGAGTTAATTATAATTGAGGTGTGTATGTGAGGACGCTTATGATCGGATCGGCAGTGGACAGAGCTTCGACACCAAACGCTTCAACCGGCCTTGCTTGGTATTAAGCATGACAACTCGAACCAACGCATCCGTCCCCGGGTGTAGCTCGACGACGCGCCATAGTAGCCATTGCGACGGCGGAAAACGGTCGTCCTTGACGATGACGAGGTCGCCAAGCTGGAGTCCTTCAGCCAATTTAAAAAACAATATGATTTATTTTCCACCTTATTGGCAAATGTACTCTTTTCGCCGCATTTTTCATCACTCTCTCGAGCATATCGGTCGGTATGGCTCTCATTTCGGCACGGATGCTGTCCTTTAGTTTGTCAAGGATTTGAGGATTACAGGCATAAACGTTGCTCTTCAAATAAACCCACAGAAAGAAGTCTGGAGAAGATAAATCGGCAGATCTCAGTGGCCAGTGGATATCGACATTTTTCGACATCAAAAGTCCAGGGAAATTTCGTCGCAATATGACAGTATTGCAAGCAACGTTGATTATCCGTGAGTACTGTTTTGACGTTTGTAAAACATGTCTGATCAAGCTGATAGGTCGATATTTAAGAAAAATATTCAATGCTTAAATCGGCCCATAAATGATGGTGTACCCTGTAAGTTATGCGCAATTGTTTTTGATAATTTTGTTGCAATGAAAATGAAAGTTAAATCTACCGCCTACAGCCTAATACATGAGTAAGCAGGCGGGCCATAATTTGTTTATCTGGCCAAAAAACAACCTCTCAGCATTAGTTACACTTTATTTATTCGTTTGACAAAGTGAGCATTAAGTGATCAACGGGGAGATGCAAGTAGATTTATTTTTATGTTGCAAAAGTGCTTAAAATTAAGTTATTATACAATATAAATAAATAGTTAAGAAATAAACAGCTTCTATTAATTATTATTAATTTTGATGTTTTCAGATTACATTTTTATTATAGTGATATTTTACAATTAAGTTGGGTAATTGCTATAAAAACCTTTTAGTCAAAGGGAGCTAATAATAGGATTTGTTGAGCAACTAAGACTTTTTAGTTTGCTTTAGAATAAATACATCGGGGCAGTTCAATTTCCAAATTTTTATTACTAGTTCAAATTAAAACTAAATCAAATCAAAGAGGTACAACTTAACAACCAAAAGCTTCGAGCAAAAACAGTTCTACAAAGTAACTCTAATGGCTACCTCATAGTTGCCCTTATACTTCACGAACTTGCCAGCGGCATCGATCTCCTTGTTCTCCACGTTGCCTTTGACACTGGCTGCCATATAGTAGTCCTTGTCGTAGGCAACGATTTTCAAATCCAGTGAGACTGCGATATCCTGGTACTCCTGCGGTTGATGGGTCATCTCTTCACGCAGTCGAATAAGCTCCTTCTCGAGCTGAGCCACCTCTTGGTCGAGACGCTCGCGAGTGTTATCTAGTTTCTGCTCCAATTCGCGTACGAGCTCAAAATCGTGCAGCCCCTTGCCCGATCAGTTCATCAGTAATCTTAATCCGATCGGCATTGGCCAGGTTGAATTTGCTCAGCTCATTGAAACGCGACTCGTAAGAGCGAGCATTTTCCTCAGCACTCCTGCACTCCCTGGTTTTCTAATAGATGGCCAGACGATCGTGCAGGCTCTGCAGCTCAACCTCGTCAGTCACGCGAGAGTAGCAGGTGGAACTTCCGCTACACGAGGTTGCCTTGGAGTGCAACCATCTGAAGAAACTACTTATCCAAAGCGTGTATTCTGTCCAAGAGGCAACCGTCTCCTAGTTGGATTTGACCAACTGAAAGAAGATCGAAAAACAGGCTGGTTCCAATCAGCAAATCCACAGGCTTCGCTCTGTGGAAGTTCGGATCTGCCAGAACCACATTAACAGGAACCTTCCAGTTGGGGACATCAACGTTCTGACCAGGTTAACGCTCTACGATGTGAGACACCACAACTGGGCGAGGCGAGACTTCAGGCAAATATTAACCGATAAAGCTAAAGTTGGCTGGCCAGCCGTGATGTGATGAACTTGCGTGGCGGAATCAAGTAGCGCTCGGCGGGGAAGGAAGACTCCTGATCGGCCACGAACGAGAATGTTGGCGGTTGGCAAGAACACTGCTTCAGCATGGCTATCCTGGGTCACTCCCGAAGAGTGGCAGCGGATCCCGGCTTGACTACCCTTAGCTGCAGAATCTCGTTGATGTGAGCCTGAAATGTTGATTGTCGATCACTGAACCGGTTGCGCAAAAGATCAAAGGCAACATCAAAATTCGCGTCAGTAATCTCCAACGCTCTCACAGTCTCCAATGCTGACTCCCGCAGACATGAAATGAGCCACCTGAGCTTCTCCGTATTGGTCAAATGAGAATGGCTGTCAATCGTCGTCTGCAGGGCGCAAAAATACGGCCACTCGGCAAAGACACAGCTGAATGCTGGCATCGGCAACAGGGGCAATGAGGGAGCAGGCGAATTCACTATAATGCACCTTCTCCAGTTCCTCCTTAAGCGTGGCAAATCAGTCACGCAGACGCTTCTCCATTTTGTCGAGGGTAATAATGGTTGAGTCCTCGGTCCGCATCGCAGCCTTGACATTCTGATGCTGGGCCTCCATTTCTTTACAAGTCATTTCTGCTCGTCTCCGCAGCATCATCTGGCTGTTGCAGCAGCAGATCAAGTGTCATCAGCTCCGTACTCCATTATGTAATTTATGTAAGTGCACGATTATTTCAACAAAAACAACAAGTTTCCGTGGCACTTTTTAACTGATTATAATATTCAAAACGCGCTGTGATCACGTCGGGGTCTCCAAACTGTTGAGCAACTAAGAGTTTTTAGTTGCTTTAGAATAAATAAATCGGGGCAGTTCAATTTTCAAATTTTTATTACGAGTTCAAATCAAAACCAAATTAACTTCGAAAAAAACCACGCCGAATGCAAAGAGGTTCAGCTTAACAGCCAAATGCTTCGAGCTACAGCAGTTCTAAAGCGCATGCGAAAATGAGATAATCAAAACAAACTAAAAACTGCTGATAACCGCTTTATTTAAATAATTTAAAAGTTAAATAATTTTCATACAATCTTTAGTAATGAAATCGTAAAGTTGTGTCCCCTTGTATTTGGCTAACAAAGGGTCATTGTAAGAGGGGCAATGTAAAAACCCGGGCAATGCAAAACACTAATAGATACATTCACAGAATTCACGATTATTAATTTATGCACATATGTAAATGACGTCCCGCGCTAGATTCAACGTGGGTGTTCTCTCGCTTGCCGCAGACGACTGACTTTGCCCTCTTCCCGCTTTCGTTCTCCCACGCATCGTCCCAAAATGCGAGAGCGATCAGCTGTTGCTCTCCGCTCCCCGCTCCCAGCTTCCAGCACACTGGGACAAGCAGCAAACTTAACATGCCGCCCGCCAATGCTAGACCTAGCATGAGAAACCTTCGCTTGTCCGGTCCATCCTGGTTGTGGGGTAGAATCTAGTATGGGAAAGTAAGCAAGAAGTGTGCGCAAGAAGCGAGTTAATTATAATTGAGGTGTGTATCTGAGGGCGCTTATGATCGGATCGGCAGTAGACAGAGCTTCGACACCAAACGCTTCAACCGGCCTTGCTTGGTATTAAGCATGACAACTCGAACCAACGCATCCGTCCCCGGGTGTAGCTCGACTCCAAGTTTTACAGAAATGACGTACCATAGCCTTCTGGATCAGGAACTGCTCCGCGAAGGACCTAGATTGTGGGCGAAACTCAGGAGGAGCATGCAGCGAGTCCCCAATCAAGAAATAAGCCGGCGTGAGCACCTCTAGGTCGTCTGCGTCCGCTGTGAGAGGACAAAGCGGACGCGAGTTGAGACATGCTTCTTTGCTTATAAGTACCGTAGTCAACTCCCCATAGATGAGCCGTCGATCCGCAATGATCCTTTTCAGGTGATGTTTCACCGACTTCACGTTAGCCTCCTCCGCCGAAATTGGGCGACTGCGGAGGGTTGAAGTGCCACGTTGTCCGTTGTGACGCGAGCTTGGGGGCTATAAGGTGATCGTTATCTTCTTGAAGCTTACAGTAGAACTTCTTCATTACATTGTCCGCACCCACAAAGTTTGTTCCATTGTCACTGTAGAGGTGCTGAACCATCTCCCTCCTCCCGGTGAATCTGACCATCGCCAGCAGAAAATGTTCCGCGGTGAGGCCTGTCACCGCTTCCAAATGCACTGCCTTTGTTGCAAGGCAAATGAAAACGGCGATGTACCCCTTGTAGGGGGGATCACTCGATGAAGCGGCAAGTCTCCCATGAGCTGAGCCGAAGCGGAGGGCTGTGCCCGGAAACACTGGACACATTTCCGCACAGCTCTTCGAACTGCCTGCCTTCCTGTCACTATCCAGAACCGCTGGCGGGTATGCGCTAACGTCAGCTGCGCACCTCCGTGTAGAGTCAAAACATGCGAGTGCCGAATTACCAGCTCAGTGAAATGATGGGAACTTTGGAGTATTATCGGATTCCGGCGCTCATATGGCAAGTTAGAATGCCGTAGTCGCCCCCTCACTCGCAGGATGCCTTCCGACAAGATCGGCGACAAGCTCAAGAGCTTACTTTGCGCAGGTAGCCGTTTACTCTCTCTTTCTGCAGCCAAATCCATTGGGAACGATTCCCGCTGCACGATGCGCACTGTAGCCCCTAAAGCAAAGTCAAGCTCTTCAATGGCTAGGAGGCCGATGCGCCTCTCCCCCTTGCCGACAGCATTGTGCCTGAACAGCAACGCAAAGGCCGTGACTAGTACAGCCCGGCTAAAAGTAGAAAATCTGCCAACAAACGACGGAAGCGGGATTGCGTGGTGAACTCGCCTTTGCCTCTAGTGCGGCATCGTTGGTGTCAACCTGCTCGAACTCCATAGAAGGCCAGTCACTCGGACTGCGTGTAAGCCACTCAGGGCCGCGCCACAATAGGCCAAAGCCCTTCAATTCACCCGGATACAGTCCTGTTGTCGCACAGTCCGCTGGATTCTCAGCCGTGCCCAAATGCCTCCATTGCGAGGGCGAAGAATTATCCAGAATGATCGCGACCCTGTTGGCCACGAACGTCTTCCACCTAGTGATGTCTCCGTACAGCCAGTGTAAAAGGATTGTGGCATCTGTCCAGTAGAACGATTCGATGGGTAGTTCGCTTAGCCATTTAGCCGAAGTAAGCCATTTTACCAACTTGACAGCCAAAACTGCGCCACTCAGCTCCGTTACAGGTAAAGTCAAGGGCCTTGTGGGAGTCACCTATGACTTCGAGGCCAACAGTGAGCTATAGCATGCTCCGTCCTCGCACTCGAGGTAGACCGAAGCCGCATAAGATGTCAATGAACCGTCGCAGAACATCCAGGGAAATAATGAATCCATCGGTCTATGCTTATGTCGTCGATCCTCATCAACCCGTCCCGAAACGTTCGCCACCGTTCTACGAGGGCGTCCGGAACCTCGTCTTCCCACTCCTGCGCCGACTGAGTGCCATCCGCATGCACTTTCTTTGCCATGGTTACCTCCTTTAAGATCAGCTTTCCCACGATGATGACTGGTGCGATGATACCCAGTGGATGAAATAGCCTAGCTATGCTCGATAGAATCATCCGTTTGGTAAACCTAGCTGGAATCTCAAAATTGACTTAAAATTTAAAACAGTCCTTATTCGGACTGCTAGACCATTTCCGCAACTCCATGCACGCGTATTTTATCGCCCCCGATACTTGTGTCCGCTTATCCCTTGCCTCCTCCAACGTGTGACCTCCGGAAAGAATGTCATCCACATATATTTCGCTCATCAACACCTCTTCCGCCTTGGGAATCGAACGGCGCTCGTCCTTCGCCAACTGCTGGATGACCCTG
This sequence comes from Drosophila eugracilis, assembly GCF_018153835.1. Lineage (NCBI taxonomy): Eukaryota > Metazoa > Arthropoda > Insecta > Diptera > Drosophilidae > Drosophila > Drosophila eugracilis. Next base: position 153,464 of record NW_024572936.1, on the reverse strand, counting down.
ATGGCCGTGAATGGTGCAGACGCCGTACCAAAGGTTAACGTTAACAACCCGAAAACGCTGATGGACCCATCCGCCGCCCGCCATAAAATCCGCTGGTATTGGGCGTCTTCCGGATGAACATCTATACAACGATGCATCAACGAAACGATATTTCCGCCAATTCAGTATGACGTGCGACATGTCGTTCTGAAGGGCTGGCCCAGTCCACAACACGTCATTTAGAGATCTTCCGTTGCTAGTCCTTGCTGAGGCGTCGAAAACGATTCGTTGCTTAAGCGACTGCGGCTCCTTCTTAAAAACCGCATGATGCGGCAGCACGCAGAAAGCCACATGCCTACCCGTAGAAGTACGCATCAGCAAACTGCTTTCACTGCCCACCGCCGGCGCTATCTGCTTGAGGGGAAAGTACTTCTCGATCTCCTCGACATACTTTCTTCACCGCTCCGGACTGCTCAACAGACGCCGTTCCAACTGCTAGAACCTATTCAGCGCCATCTGATGCGATCTTCCCAGAACCATAGTTGGATCAATGTAAGTTTTGAAGGGCAACCGTACCACGTAACGGCCATCCGATCGCCGAGTATGTGTCTTCTGAAGGAAGGCTTCGCACCAGAGGTCCCGATGTGAGAGAATGGTCCGGAACGGCCTCCACCTCGCAGAAACGCTGGAGCAAAGCCTCGGTGTCCAAGAGCACCCGATGACACCCAACCTGGATCACTTCCCGCACTCCGTCCGCCAAACCAGATAGGATCCACCCAAGGTGAGTGTTCTGAGCTATAGGCTCGCTGGGCAGCCCGATCCTGGTGTCCGGCAACATGATTTGCGCCAACAGGTCCACACCCAAGATGAGGTCGACTCGCTTCGATCGTGAGAAGTTCGGATCCGCCAGCGGGAGGATATGGTTCTAACGCTGAGGCATGAAGCTGCGACAGGGAAGACAAGAAGTAACCGAATTGAGGACATACGCGGAATCAACGTCTACTGAAAAGTCAGGGTTAACATTACTACGGATTTTAAAATTGACAGTATACTTGCACCGACGACCGCCCCCAAGACCCATCCCAAAAATAGATGTTCGGGTGCCAGATCGCTTCAGATGCAAGGACTGTACCACGTGCTCCGAGACAATGGTTGCTTCCGATCCTTGGTCGACCAGGCCATTTATGACAGCGTGCAGTCCGTTGACCGGGTTCCGCACGATGATACGAGCAGTGGCGAGAAGGACATTTCTCGAAGACGGATCCGATGACGTTGCTGAATAGCCTCCGTAAGATGCGCCGGGGTTCTGGTCTGTCGTTGGCTGCCTGCGCTGTTGAGATACGCTATCCCTGTCTGCAGTTGCACTAGGAGTCGGCGCCATATGATGCGGTGTAAAACCGAACTTCCCGCGCAACTCACCACCCCAAATAATATTTTAATAGAAAAACTCAGTAAATTTTATTTCGCACACAACTTGTCTACTTACTCAGTTATGTATACCAGAATCCACCCCAAGACGAAGCGAAGATCAACGACCATCTCCAAAGTTCGAAAAACTGTCGTCTTGCGCCGCCGGTCTGTAGTCTAGGTGCAACTGCGATTCCGTTATGCACACGAATCCAGCCCAAAAGAAGCGATGAAATCGTCCAGAAAGATCCAGAAACTTCTGTTGCTGCGTCTATGTATCGCCGTTTACTCTTTTTCACTTTCCGCGATATGCAGAGCCGACTAGCGAACTTAACGCAGTTGCGATCTAACGGCGTTCATTTACACAAAATTAAGAATTTTCTATTATGTTTTTCGATTGCAGGTCCCCTCACGGGCCACAATGTTAAGTTGTGTCCCCTTGTATTTGGCTAACAAAGGGTCATTGTAAGAGGGGTTCCCGGGCAATGCAAAACACTAATAGATAAATTCACAGATTTCACGTTTATTAATTTATGCACATATGTAAATGACGTCCCGCGCTAGATTCAACGTGCATGTTCTCTCGCTTGCCGAAGACGACTGACTTTGTCCTCTTCCCGCTTTCGTTCTCCCATGCATCGTCCTAAAATGCGAAAGCGATCAGCTGTTGCTCTCCGCTCCCTGCTCCCAGCTTCCAGCAAACTGGGACAAGCAGCAGACTAAACTAAATAATAATCATTTTATAATTGTTTTCAAGCTGATTTTAGGTTTATGTTATACAACTTATCATTATACAAAAAAATTCGGTGCCGTGAACGGTGTGAAAAGACCAGATTTTTTCTATGATTTATTTTAGCAGCGCTGCGACTGCGTGCTGACAGCGATAGAGAACGAAATATAATAAGACGATTCAAGCGATCGACAACTCGCGAGCGCTTTTCTCGGCTTGACTTATAGATAAAAAAAATATATTTCATCATACAGTAATGCTGAACAAATTGTAAGTCATGATTTTAGTATAAGCTAGATGACTGATCCCGACATACTCCCCCGTTGGAAGAGCCATACTTCCAAGCGAAGTGGAAGAGCCATACTTCGAAGGCAGGACAGTTTATTCCTTTGTTGCCCGCTTGCAAAATCCAAAGCAAGTGCGGATCACCTCAACTCGATCGACGCCGTCATCTCCTGAGACAGTGCTGTCCACCCTGCCGAGGCGCCACCGCAAGGGGGTAAGTGGTGCTCCTTGATAAGTAATATGCTGCCTAGCTGTATACTTGGCCATTCCGATTCTTCCACTTGAAAGTTGGCCTGAAGAACGGGTTCTCGACGAAGTTGAAGGTGAGAATGACGACGACGATGATGACGACGAGGAGATGTTGGCGCCGACGCCTATTCCAGTACTTTCGCTTCCACCTGCTTAAAAGGAGATGGTGGATGTACAGCCAGTTCCAGCAGGCATTACGAAGTCCATGAACTTTGCAAGATGAGTTATGCTGTAAGACAAAGCGGGGACATTTTAAACAAGAAGCTGTTGTGATCTGTGACATGTGCTCCTACCAAGACGAGTGCAAAGATTGCCGTAGCGATTCATCCCAGCCAAGCTTATCTATCCATAGGACCTGCATAAAAATCTGTAGTTTGGTGATGATCGGGGTTATTAATCTAAGTGGATCGAAGAATCTAGCTATTGCCAAAAAAATGTTGTACTTGGTTGCGGTTTGGGCTGTCCACGGGCTTGAGAAGCTGGAAATAAACTATCCGATAGAGTGTCCCAAGCTATGCCCACCGCCTTTGCAACATCGAGATCGTGGTATTCATTTATAAAGGCTGTGTACTGCGACTTCAGATCTGAATCTCCAGCTAGTTTAGCCTCGAGTGCTTTAAAACGAAGGTGGGCATGATCATATACATTTTATAAAACATCGAAGCTAGATTTGGCAGGAAGCAAAACCGAATATTTGCATATATAACCTTCCTTCGTCATGGTTGTTGTAGAATCTGGGCAACTGTCGATTTATCAGAATCTCTTTAGTGTCTCAGAAATCGACTCAGACTCAGACTAAGTGCTGGGTTCTTTTCCTACCTTTAGACACCCGGAGACGATCCAGCCAAGTCTGGGTTTGTGTAGGGTGGGTAAATGGTTTCCTAATTGAATTTGTCCAATACAAAGCAGCTCGAATAATAAACTTGCACCAATAAGCAAGTCAATGCGCTGACTTTTGTAGAGGGGAGTCTGCGAGCACGATTCCAGTATTTTCCACTCAGATTGACGTGGTAACGGCAGCTACAAGAGACGTGCTGTACTTGGCATAAGCGGATTGTGCGAAAATGTTAAATCATCCGATGCTAGCGAGAAGTCGCCGATCCCTGATATGGAGATGGTTGAGTTGCAGTTGATTGTGGCAGTTCCTTTAAAAGCGGAACTGAGGCCATGCAATTCGGTTGAATTTGCCATGGACTTCTCTTTTCGCTGTTTAAGTAGAGGCCAATTCTCCCTTTTTTTGTTTTATGGAACGTGGGCGTTGGATTCCATCTCCGCGAGTCACATTCACAAGCACAAAAACTGCAAATTACCACCACAGGCTGAAGTCGCACAGAACCAACTGGTTACAATTTAAAAAGTATGTAAGCACACATTAAATTAAACCCTCAATCCAACTTCGCATCGGAAATCGACTATTCTACCGATGCTCTTGAAAAATTTTCGTGGAGGCAGCCACTATCTCAACACAACGAGGCAGGTGCAAACCAACCACTTAAGAACTAATCTGCAAATTGAACGGGTAGTCCTACAAAAGACGAGTTTGCGACGTTCCTGGCAAACCAACAGATCACCGTCATCAAAACAACGTCTTAAAGAAGCCACTCGGACACTAATCGAGCTCTAAAGCAAGAAAAAATGCACAGCTGCGGTATATTAAAAAAATTTCGCCAACCAGTACAAAACATCCTCTGTGGAGGGCTCACCCAAATCTGAGCTCCCCAATCGAAACAGGTACTCCGATAAGAAATTCATCTGGCAGCTGGGTCCTCAGCGATGAGGATAGAGCCGAAACTTATGCCTTACATCTCAGAAACGTCTTTCAGCCGATCCCGGCCGCTGCTTCTTTTGTCCCACCACAAATCGAATCTGAATCTATTGCCCTACCACAATTGTTTCAGCCAAAGGAGATCGCGAAAGTCATAGGGGAACTGAACCGATAAAGGCCCCTGGCGGTTAATAGACCAATTAGTTTATTATCGTGTCTATCTAAGTTGTTCGAAAAATGCCTTCTAACTCGCACCTAGGAGCACACAATGTCATCCTTGCTCATCAATTTGGCTTTCGTCAAAACCAAGATAACAGAATAACATCTGAAATTCGCACAGCCGTTGAGCATCGGGAACAGTGCAGCGCAATATTACTCGATGTATGTCAAGCCATTGATAGAGTATAGCTAGATGGTCTCATGCTCAAAATCAAAAAAACACTTGCCTGATTACACTCAGAAGCTTCTTCAGTCGTATCTACACAGTTTGCAGTTAGGTGCAACATAACAGCATCCGGCAACTACATTAGCAAAGCTGGAGTCCGGCAAGGAAGCGCGATAGGACCTACTCTGTTCCTCTTATACACAGCGGATATTTCCAAGAACGGGCAGCTAACAACATCTACCTTCTCTGACAACACCGCAATTTTAAGTCGCTCGGGGTGCCCAGGCCGAGCCCCAACACATCTAGCAAATCACCTTCTCATAGTAGAAAGGTGGCTATTTGATTACCGGATAAAAATAAATGAACAAAAACGTAAACACATAACGTTTACTCTCAACAGGCACACATGCCGTCCACTATCATTGAATATGCAGATAAAACTAAAAGCAGCTTCCACTGGATTAAATGTAAATGTAAATGTATAATTCATTCAGACAAAAAAAGTAACTATATATAATGCGGGATTTATAATTCATAATATAAATAAAAATAATTAATCATAATTAAAAAAAAAACAAGAAGAAACGATAAAGTCGAGTGACGCAACTATAAGATACCCGTTAGTGTTTTACAGAATTTTAAAATATTAATTTTGCTAGCGGAAAGTACCAAAGCGCCACCTATTGTCGGAGAAAGCATGCTGAGTAACTGATAGTGACGTCACTGCCCACGTGAGGCCTTATAACTTAAATTTCTTCATAAATAGCAAAATATTGTTCCGATTTAAAAAATCTTTAGTAAATCGATAGATATTGGCAAAAAATTGTTATACAAGGTCAATCGAAGACATACGTAATAATATTATGGGCGTCACCGTTTTCCGCGGCTTGTGGGCGTTAGAGTGGGCATGGCCGGACTAGTTGCAGTGGCATATCCTAAATACGTATTTGTAAACACAACTTTCTAGCTCAATAGTTAAAATAAAAAAACAACTGGAACAACACTAGAAACAAAAAGAAACGGTTTAGTCGAGTGCCTGGGATTATATAAATACCCGTAACTGTTTTGCACAATTTTAAAATATTCATTTTTCTAGTGGAAATTTACAAGGCGCCACCTATTGTCAGAGGAATTATCTTGAGTAACTGATAGTGACGTCACTGCCCATGTGAGGCCTAATAACCTAAATTTCTTCATAAATAGCGAAACATTGTTCCGATTATAAAAAATCTTTGGTAAATCGAGAAATGTTGACATTATGTTCTCTATTATACAAGGTCAAACGAAGACATATGACTCATGTCGAGTTGCAGTGGTTTTACAAGGCGCCACCTATTGTCAGGAAATCATCTTGAGTAACTGATAGTGACGTCACTGCCCATGTGAGGCCTAATAACCTAAATTTCTTCATAAATAGCGAAACATTGTTCCGATTAAAAACAAGAGGAAACGCTATAGTCGAGTGCCGCGACCATAAGATACCCGTTACTGTTTTACAAAATTTTAAAATATTATTTTGCTAGTGGAAATTCACAAGGCGCCACCTATTGTCAGAGGAAGTATGTTGAGTATGCTTACAGTGACGTCACTGCCCATGTGAGGCCTTATAACTTAATTTCTTTATAAATAGCGAAATAATGTTGCGATTTGAAAAATCTTTGGTAAATCGATAGGTATTAACAGAAATAAGTTACACAAGGTCAAACGAAGGCATTCATAATAATATTATAGACGCCACAGTTTTCCGCGGTTTGTGGGCGTCAGAGTAGGCGTGGCCGGATGCAACTTCGTGGAAAGTTGCAAAGGCATCTCCTAAATACGTGATCCTAAACAAAATTATGTAGCTCTTATAGTTTTTAAGATTTTTGCATTTTTGGTTGTTCAGGTTTTGTGGGCGTTAGAGTGGGCGTGGATCGAAAAAAAACAATTCGCATTGGAAGCATAATAGAAACCTACATGCTTAATCCGAACTTTCTATCTTTTATAGTTACCGAGATATCAGATTTTCTAGAAAATCCGAAAACCGTCTTTTGAGCCTTGTGGGCGTATGGGTGGGTGTGGCCGGATAGTAGTACCACTATAAGATGCGCTGCCATTTAAAGATTATACTTTTTGAATTTCAACTTTCTAACTGCAATAGTTCCTGAGATTTCAGCAATTTTAGTTTTTGGCGATTTGTGGGCGTTAGAGTGGGCGTGGCAGGATGCTGTAATAAACTTGCGCTGTCCCAGGACCTCAAGAATCTTCATGCTTAATCTCAACTTTGTATCTGCTATAGTTCCTGAGATCTCAGCGTTCATACGGACGGACGGACGGACGGACGGACGGACGGACGGACGGACGGACAGACGGACATGGCTCAATCGACTTCGCTATTGATCCTGATCAAGAATATATATACTTCATAGGGTCGCAAAAGCTTCCTTCTATCTGTTACATACTTTTCAACGAATCTAGTATACCCTTTTACTCTACGAGTAACGGCTATAAAAATCTTTGGTAAATCGAGAAATGTTGACATTATGTTCTCTATTATACAAGGTCAAACGAAGACATATGACTCATGTCGAGTTGCAGTGGTTTCTGTGTAATAATGTAATGTCATGATGTCTGGCGACCACGACAGGACTGTCATGGTCGCCAAGTAATTATTCGAGTGACAAAACGTCGTGTTCCGTTTGACTATTTTTTTTTAATGTTGATATGAATATATTCTTAAAGCTAAGAGCTTTCTTGCTTTAGAGCTCGATTTAGTGTGCGAGTATCTTCTTCAAGACGTTGTTTTGATGACGGCGATCTGTTAGTTTTCCAGGCACGTCGCAGGCTCCTCTTTTCTAGGACTAGCCGTTCAATTTGCAGATTACTTCTTAAGTGGATGGTTTGCACCTTTCTGCTTTGTGGTGTTGAAATAGTGGTTGCCTCTACGAAAATTTTTCAAGAGTATTGGTAGAGCAGTCGATTTCCGCTGCGAAGTTGAATTGAGGGTTTAATTTAATGTGTGAGCTTACATACTTTTTATATTTTAACCAGTTGGTTCTGTGCTGCGTCAGCCTGTGGCGGTGATCTAAAGTTTTTGTGCTTTGAAGAAGAGCTATTTGCACTGGCGAATGGTTTGACGACAGGTACGAAAGCGCTTTGGCACTTATTATATTGCGGGGAATGTTTTTTGTCACCGCAAAGTCTATTGGGTCTGCAACTGTTCAAACATGAACACATCTAAATATAAGTATAGCAGCCACTTGTATTAAAACAAAATATACGCACATTATATGTAAAATAACCTCCTGCGGAAAGGTCACAGAATGTCTTTGGGTAAACAAAACACTCCGTGGGTTATCAAAAATAAGATAATAATCCCAATTGTAAGATTCTATGATCTCGTGCATGTCACATTGTAAATCGATCTAGAGCCAGCTAAAGGTTGCAAAAATAAAATAAAATAATACTTGTGTTTTCCCCCACCAGTGGTAAGAGACCGAGAATATAAAAATCCACAAGTTTGAAGCTTGTTAAAAAAAAATAGTCAATAAGCTAAACGGGCACAAAAATTCTGCAAAATTACACTAGTGTGTTACGCGACGTGGACGTGGAGAAGTTACAATCAAAATAAATAAATAAACAACCATAACAACCAAACGAGAAGTAACAACCAAATAAAGGACATCGAAGCAACAACAATCCAGTCTCAACAACAACGACATTGAAGCAACAATATCACAACGATATCGAAACTACAATCAAACGACATCGAAGCCACAATCTCGCAGACGTCATCGAAGTTAACTTTTAAAATATTTTTTCGTAACAAAACATAGAGAAATAGATTATAAGATTATATGTATAAAAAGACCTAAAATACCATATTTAAATATTAAAAAAAAAATGTTTGTCCGAAACCATTATAAAGCTCCTTGAAGGACAGGTAAGCTTAACAGCAGATATTTGAGTAATTGAAGCCGAGTGAAAGTATTTCAAAAGTAGACAGCCTCAAAGTTAGACTCGTAGCAAATCCTGCTTCGTTATTAAAATGTGGAGTAGTCGATTATGACTATTTTAACAAAAAATGGTTTGGGGAGGTTTGTGGGCTTAAAGAAAGCCTAAAAAGTAAATTTGCAAATTTAAAAGTTGGTTCTGAAACCAAAATGGTAAAGGTAGCAAAGAGTGACCCACACAAATTGGCGGAGGTGTTCGACCAAATTGTCGAACAATTAAACAATTATTTAAAGTAAACTCAATATGGCTATCTTTTGACGAAACCGTCGAAGAGTTAGAATTTGATATTAAAAACGTGTTAGACATCCTAGACGAAAGGATAAAATCTTCCGATGTGAGCATAGGAAGTAATAATGGGGTATTGGTAAGGTATAGAGTTGATGACCTTCCCCTGTTACCAAAAATACAGGTTGCAACCTTTTCTTTAGAAGGAAAAGAGTGGGAGTGATTTTCTGAATTATTTAAAGAAATAATTCATAATCGAGATGATTTGAGCTCATCTCTAAAATTTAATTATTTGAAAACCGCTCTTATAGGCGAGGCAAGGAGTATGGTTGCTCACTTGCTGACAGGTTCTGCCGAAAATTATACTGCCGCTTGGGAACTATTAACTAAGCGGTATGAAAATGAAAGAAAAATATTCTCAGATCAGCTGAATTGCTTAATCGAGTTGCCCATTCTAGACAACGATTTAGCAAAACAGATTAAATGGTTTTTTGATTCAATCAGAACAAAGGCAAATTTAAGTGAGGATGTTAATGTGAAGGGAACAGGGAAGCGCTCGAATTATACGAAACGCACATATAAAACAAGAAGAAACGCTATGGTCGAGTGCCGCGACCATAAGATACCCGTTACTGTTTTACACAATTTTAAAATATTAATTTTGATGTTGGAAATTCACAAGCCGCCACCTATTGTCAGAGGAAGCATGTTGAGTAATTGATAGTGACGTCACAAACCATGTGAGGCCTTATAACCTAAATTCCTACATAAATAACGAAATGTTCCGATTTAAAAACATTTTTTCGTTAATCGGTAGATATTAATAGAAATAAGTAATACAAGATCAAACGAAGGAATTAATAATAATATTATAGACGCCATAGTTTTCCGCGCTTTGCGGGCATTAGAGTGGGCATGCCCGGATGAAAACTCGTGCCAATTTGCAGTGGCATCAACACTTATTCTTAAGCCTAACTTTCTATCCCTTATAGTTCCCGAGATTTTTGCATTTTTTGCTTTCCGTGTTTTGTGGGCGTTGGGGTGGGCATGGCTAGTTGGGATAACACAATTCGCATTTGGGGCAGCATAAAAACCAACATGCTAATCCGAACTTTCTATCAGTTATAGTTAATGAGACATCAGCTTTTCTACAAAATGCAAAAACCTTTTTTTCTTCTGAGATTGGTGAGCGTATCAGTGGGTGTGGCCAGATAATCGTACTACTATAAGTAGAGCGGCAAAAAACGATGATGATGCTATTGAAGAAGCGTGGCTAAATGGTGAAAAACTAATACGCATTGGGGGGCATCAAAAATACTAAATGCTTAATCCAAAATTTCTACCACTTTTAGTTACCGATATATCAGTCTGTCTAGAAAAACAAAATCCTTTTGAGCTTGGTGGACGTGGCCGTATAATCACCCTTAACACCATGTTACTATATTACACAATACAGGGTGTGCCATATTTCATGGGCCGATTTAAAGTTTAAGGGAAAACAAAACCAATTTAAAAAACAATATGATTTCATTTACCACCTTATTGGCAATTATGCTCTTTTCGCCGCATTTTGCATCACTTTCTCGAGAATATCAGTCGGTATGACTCTCATTTCGGCACGGATGCTGCCCTTTAGTTCGTAAAGGATTTGAGGATTACAGGCATAAACGTTGCTCTTCAAATAAACCCACAGAAAGAAGTCTGGAGAAGTTAAATCAGCAGATCTCAGTGGCCAGTGGATATCGACATTTTTCGACATCAAAAGTCCAGGGAAATTTCGTCACAATATGACAGTATTGCAAGCAACGTTGATTATCTGTGAGCAAAAGTTGCACTTAATACGGAAACAAATGTTAATCATTCTTTAAAATGCGTCGTAAAGTTCCATTAACATTTAAATATTCAGCACGGTGCCCATATGACTCTCCTGGGCCTTCGGCCACTTTTACTCTCACTGCCTCTACCAAATTAGCTGAGCGTACCAAATTCAGAAAAATTGACCAAAAAACGACAGTGTCTTTTTTTGGAGCGTTTTGGAGAGGTTATATTTGACGATATTCCCGTTGAGTTAACACAATGAACTTGTTATTTTCAATATACATTTGCACCATTTCATCGCGTTGTTTAAGCATGTAGCGAACCATGGTTAAAATTCTACTGTTTTTACGTTTTGTCTGATCAAGCTGATCGGTCGATATTTGAAAAAAATATTCAATGCTTAAATCGGCCCACAAATGATGGCGTACCCTGTAAATTATGCGCAATTGTTTTTGATAATTTTGTTGCAATGAAAATGAAAGTTAAATCTACCGCCGACAGCCTAACACATGAGTAAGCAGGCGCGCCATAATTTGTTTATCTGGCCAAAAAACAACCTCTCAGCTTAGTTACACTTTATTTATTCGTTTGACAAAGTGAGCAGTAAGTGATTCCCCGTTGATGCAAGTAGATATATGTTTATGTTGTGAAAGTGCATAAAACTTTAGTTATAATAAAATAGAAATAAACGAATAATAGTTAAAAAATTAACAGCTTCTATTAATTATCATTATTTTTATGTTTTCAGATTACATTTTTATTATAGTGATATTTTACAATTATGTTGGGTAAATGCTGTAAAAACCTTTTGGTCAAAGGGATTTAGTAATAGGCTTTATTTGAATAATTTAAAAATTGAATACTTTTCATATAATCTTTAGTACTGAAATAATTAAGAAATAATAATAATTTTATAATCCACTGGATTCCTTAGCAGCATATGAGCTGCTTGTTGCTCGCTGTATAGTTCTGTCTTCATAGCGAGTACGTCCTTGTGAAGCCATTGGTCTATTGAGTGTATTGTTGACGTTGTTTGGTGAATTTGGCGGAGTGTTCTGTGCTGTAAAATGTTTACTTATAAAATCATTTTCTTTCCATCCGTTTTTTTTATAAACCTCTCGCAATTCGTTATGTTGCCACATGGTGTATAAAACTTGACTAGCAAATTTCAACACGCAAGAGGTATATTTTTCTTTTCGTCTTGTTATGATCATTAGCCGGTCGATTCCTCCCGAATCTAGTAAGGAACGAGAAAACTCGGGATTTTTTTAATAACCTCATTAATTGTGGCTAATACAGCTGTTATTGTGTCATCTGAAGTATTTTGTACTAAGTCTCGCATTGCATACTTTCCAATAAGTTCTTTGTTTCGATCAATTGCTAAATTGCGCAGAGCTGTGGCTATTGCACAGACTATGCGATCCACTTTCATCCTAAGAAGCTCCACAAGTATTGGTAGATCTTTTTCCTTACGCACTGTTGCACGGATATCAACACTTGGTTGCCAGTAACATGCAGATAGATTTTGAATTGCTCCAGCTGCGGCTTCGAGAGTTTCTTGATTCGAACAACTTTGCAGTAAGGAAAGCCATAATTGTCCATATCCCTTGTTCAAATGGTTATAAGTTACTGAATTTTTCGAATACTTTGTGGGAATGTTGCAGTCGTCAAAAGCTTCGGGATTGTTGGTACCTTCTTTCTTTTTCTTACTCGTTCCAAAGCAGCCTAGATTTTCTCCTGAAATTAAAAGAACAATGTATTGTACTTTTGCCTCATATTCGAAATATGAGGCAAAAGTACAATACATTGTTCTTTTAATTTCAGGAGAAAATCTAGGCTGCTTTGGAATATTCAAAGCTGTTTACTGCGGTTAAGGTGAGAGGTCCATGCATAATCGTTTTAATTTATAAGATTAATTAATAGGTTAGTAGCTTTTGTTGATCAAAAACCTAACAAACCGACGGCATAAATAAAAGCATTAGCGGTAAAAAAAAATAAAAAAGTAAAGATCGCATTGACCACTGCTGATATTTTATAGACAGCGTATCCTCAAGCTTCTAACTCTTAAAACAATTGAATTATCAAGAAGCCAAGAATAAAGACATACATGACTAGAAGGTTAAAATAAAAATAATTTTTTTTACTCTTAACTTCGAAAACCAACAATCAACCATTTATAAAATAAATTGGAACATAACGACGTAAAATGACGACCGTTACCTTAGGAATAACAAAGAAAATAAAAACAAGAGGAAACGCTATAGTCGAGTGCCGCGACTATAAGATACTGTTATTATACTGTTTTACACAATTTTAAAATATTAATTGTGCTAGTGGAGATTCACAAGGCGCCACTTATTGACAGAGGAAGCATGTTGAGTAATTGATAGTGACGTCACAAACCGTGTGAGACATTATAACCTAAATTTCTTCATAAATAGCGAAATAATGTTCCGCTTTAAAAAATAAGTTACACAAGGTCAAATGAAGGCATTCATAATAATATTATAGACGCCACAGTTTTCCGCGGTTTGTGGGTGATAGAGGGGGCGTGGCCGGAAGCAACTTCGTGGCAAGCTGCAGAGGCATCTCTTAAATGAGTATTCTTAAGCACTACTTTGTAGCTCTTACAGTTTTCGAGATTTTTTTTGGTTTTTCGGGTTTTGTGGGCGTTAGAGTGGGTGAAAGGGATGAATTAATAAAACAACCTTTTCCGTTGAGTTCTGTATTAAAACTGAATTTTATTTTCTAAGTCCCTGCTTAGGAAACTAACATGAAATTCTTATTCTGGTCTTATCTGTGGCCTACGCAGAGGCCGCGTCTGCCTGCGCGGGAGAGTTATCATTTGACCCCCGCACAGGAACCTTTGGCGCAGTGTGAGAAGCATCTCAAGTGATTATCTTCGGTTTGGCTCAAGTGGCCTGCACTTACAGATTACAAGTGCTAGCACCGCTCCCCTGTAGGGTCTACAATTACAGATCATAGTTTATGGCTCTGGATCGATTTACAAGTGTCACATGACATGCACAGAGCTCATAAAGTATTATATTTTGTTTTTATTAGTGTTCGTCTGAACATTCTGGCAAGGGCCGGCAAGATTAGGTGTCTGTGTTAATTACAATTTATGTTATTTATTCTCAAAAATATTGCATTACATAATTAGTGGACTGTATTAATTCGATATATTTTATTTTGCATAATAAATTTGACACCCCTTCACGGCTTGTAATTATGTGTTTTAATATTATAGTGAATTTATTTATTTTTTTAACATAAAACATTTTTATATCATTGATTTATTGTATCTACAAATTTTTATATTAAGCATACCGCTGGGTAATGCTATGGCTTGTAACTGCCTTCGTATTTTTATTTTTCTTATAAAATATACAACTAATATAATTATTATTACAATTGCTAAAATTAGGGATGCATGTCCAGTTAAATGGTGAAAGTCTAATTCCCTCAATTCTAGCTTGTGAGTTTTTAAATATTGAATTTCCTTTGACAAACGATTGATTTCGTCCGTATGATTGATTAATGGCATGTCGAGCGGGTTCCAAATAATCTTGGGTATCTCGTTAACTTCCCCAATGTAAGACAACGCTAATGTTCCCTGATCTTCTAACTGAATACTGTGTTGAGCAACTAATATTTTATCATCAGTTCGAGCAGTACAATCTGACCTCAAAGTCATTATTCCTTGTTCAGGTAAATCTATTATCTCTATTTGTGAATTGGTACACTGAATTCTAGCCTTAAAATTGTTTTGAACTTTAAAAAGCCAACTACTCTTCTTTTCCAACTCAACCCAATATGACTTACTCTCAACAATCGATTTAAACCTGCAGTTCGATGCCTTACTTGGTTTGAGAGGTTTAATCTCACAACTATTGTCGTTAGCACTACTCCAAGGCCGACTTCCCTCGCAAACTCTTTTATTCGACTGCCACCTTTGACATTTATTAATAGTAGATTCTGCCATAAGATGATAGGCATCGATCTCAAAATTATAAATTAAGTACTGAGATTCTACGTGCACTGTAATCATGCGGTCGTCCAGTTTTACCGGAACTGGGATAATTTTATAAAGTACTGAAGCATGTCTACCAAACAATGGTATTTTGGCATTAATTATTAATTTTTTATCCACAAATAAACCTCTAGCCGTCAATAATGTATAAATCTCCTTTAATTCTGTAAATTTTCAGACAAACTGTCTTTTATTCTGGAAATTTCACTTTTTAGCTGACTAGGTCTTAATGTGTTTGTATTAAGTCGGCCATGATTTATGTCTATTACGAGGCTTATGATACTATATTGAATTTTCTCGCATTCATCTATAATGTTAAAGTATGCAAATACTCCTCTTTCCATTTAACCCAGAAGTCTCTTCTAATTTTTTGGATTAATTTCCACCTATCTAAATTACCAATTTTCTCGTTTTCAATTGGTTCAACAATCTCTAACGGTGGTCTACCAATCAAGAAATGACCTGGAGTTAATACTTCATGTTGATCCATTTCATTCTCAGAAGTATACAACGGTCTTGAATTCAGGCATGCTTCTATTTGACATAAAAGTGTTGAAATCTCTTCGTATGTCAGACTATTTTCCCCTATTACCCGTTTCAAATGGTGCTTCATGGATTTAACTCCAGATTCCCAAATACCTCCGAAGTGAGGCCCTGCCGGGGGAATGAAATGGCAATCAATTCTATCTTTTTCAAGCTGCGCGGCAATCAATGTGTTTTCTTTGATTGCTTTAACGAACTCTTGATCCAACTTTCTTCTTTCTTTTCCTCTTCTAGCGATAAATCTTCTTAGGGCTGCTAGAAATGCATCCGAGGTTAAATCACTTACCATTTCTAGATGAATGGCCTTGATAGCCATACACACAAATACGGCAATGTATCCCTTATATGTTTTTAGCACACGATTCTTGGAAATCAATTTAATTAAATTATTGGCCTTTTCTATAGAGTCAGCCCCAGTCATTAGGTCATCCATATAAAAATCATTCCTAATTATCTCACTTACAATTTGTTTTTGCATTTATCAGCAATATCTACTAGAACTCTAGTAGCTAAATATGGTGCAGATGCTGTACCATGTGTGATTGTTGTCAATTTATAATTTTTAATTTTTTCATCTGGAGAATCTCTCCATAAAATATATTGATACTGTTGATCATTATCATTAATATTTATCTGACGATACATTTTTTCAACGTCCGCAGATACTACATATTCCCATTTTCGCCATTTAATGATAATGTCAAAAATATCTTTTTGAATTCGTGGACCAACCCACATTATGTCGTTTAAACTTTTATTTTTAGTTGTTGTTTAGTAGTTGCTCTTAATTTGGTCGTCAGGCTTAAATCTCTAATTACTGCCTGATGAGGTAAAAAGTATTTTCCTTCTCCCTGCACTTCGACCATGTGACCTAAATCCATATATTCATGCATGAATTTAGCATAGTCTAACCTTAGTTTTTCATTTCTTTTTAATTTTTTCTCAAGATTCATGAAACGAGCCATTGCTTGTTTCTTCGAGTCTCCTAAATGGAATTGACACAATGTATCGACCATCTGAACCTTTTTTTGTAGTTTTTATGATATAATTCTCACATATTTCAGATTCGATATCATTTTTGTCCTCTTCCTCAACTTCCCAATACCGATCCATATCTTTTAATTCGATGGTGGTTGCTACAATTGTCTTCTTACCTTTGGATTTTTTGCATCCAGAGACAATCCACCCGAAATCGGTTTTTTGACCGAGGAGGCCATTAATTTTGACCACTCCATTCTGCAGAATTTGAGTGTATAGATCTGCCCCAATTATGAGATCTACACGACCCGGCTTATTAAAGTCTGGGTCAGCCAAATCGTACTTCTCCCACTTTGTTTTGTCAACATTAACTGTGTTGACGGGGAGAGCCCTCATAAGTTTTGGAAGTATAAGTGCTTCAACTCTTATCGTTTTTTGGGAATTATTTTGTTTAATTGAAAGATTTACCTTGTGCTTCGAGATGCACTTTCCCGTGGACGATACTCCACTGATCTCTGTTTGAGACCGAATTGTGGGCAATTTCAGAATCTGCGCAGATTCTTCTGAAATTATTGTGCTTTGAGAACCACTGTCGATCAAAGCTCTAAAATTTTCGAAACCTCCCTCAGAGGTTTGAATTTGAATGCGTGCTGTAGCTAGCAACGCTTGTTCCGATGTCATACACGAGTTTACTTTATTTTCATTCGTTTTTTCAACTTTTTGGTCTGTTTTAGACTTGACGTAAATGTGTAGCATACTATGGTGATTTTTCTTACAAATCGAACATGAAATGTCACTTTGACATTTCTTACTATATGAATGTTTAAGGCATTTAAAACACAAATGTGCCTTTTTTACTTTTTCCATCCGTTCAGATGGATTTAAAGCCTTAAATTTTTGACACTGTAATATCAAATGTCCCGTACTTTTGCACATCGGACAACTGTTAGTAGACAACTCTTTCATATTGCTACTGAACACCTTTTTAACAGGTTTTTCATCCTGAACTGAGCTAATCGAACTGAGTCGTTGCTCTAAATATTCAATGACATCGGACAATGCTTGAATTTCTTTAGTTTTTTTAACATGGCTCTCATATAGTTGTAGAGCTTCTTTGTTAAATTTTCTTATTATTATGTGTGCAAAAACTATATCAACCTCGTCAGAAATTTGTGCCTTTAATTTTATCATGTGAATTGACTCATTAATTGTGTCAATAAACATTCTTAATTGCCGCACTGATTCCACAGTTAGATTTTGGAGATCAAGAAGGCGATTTATCTGATCGGAAAAAATTTTCCTTTTATTTTCATACAGCTTGGTTAACAATTCCCAAGCGGCCTCATAGTTTTCACCTCATCCCAACAATAAGTGAGAAACCACATTCCTGGCTTCTCCCTTTAGTGAGATTTTAAGGTAATTAAATTTTAAGGAAGAACTGAGATCCTCCCTTAAATGTATGAGTTCATTAAATAACTCATAAAATAGGTCCCAATCTTTGGAATCTCCATAAAATGAATTTTAGGTAGCGTTGGCAAGTCATCAATTTTATGATTTCCAACTTCTACTACTTCAATTTCCTCGAGTTTTTTTCTCATATCTTTGGTCACCATGGAAATATCGAATGCTAATTCTTCAAATATGTCATCATACCCTTTAATCGTGACGTCCGTAGTGTTTCCCTGCTTTAAAAAAACTAGCTTATCCCAACAACAATTTATCTTCCCAATCCTAATTTCAAAAGTTTTAATTTTATCGTTTTGAATGTCCTCAAATGTGTCTTTTAAATACCTTTCTAACTGCTCAATCGCTATATCTAACTGGCTTTCGCAGCTTACATTTGATTCTATTTTCTGCTCGTTTGCCATTAATTTTCCCTCGGACTTATCAGAATCAGCTAACACTTTATCTATTCTTACTTTAATTCTATTAAAAATCGAGAGCATTTCTTCATAATGACTCTTTACAAAGTAGTCATGGTCGACTACTCCAATATGTACCAGCGCTTTATGGTTTTGGATGCACTCGGCTTTCAGCTCATCAAATTTCTTCAAATATTCAAATGATAAGCTTGGGAGAACTTCCAGCGCCGTAAGGGCGTTGGTAATCTCCACCTGCCTTTTTATAAGTGCGATAGTTTGATCGGACAACAATTTTGCTATGTACTTTTTATACTACAAAAAATTATATTAACCGACTTAAATTACCGACAACTTATATAATAATTTTATAAAATATATAATATTTTTAATTTTCAATTATTTAATTATGGACTTATCTGATCCTATTTTTTTTATGGTAGCCGCTTCTGTCGTCGCTGCTGACTCTATGATGTTCGATGTTTTTTCCGTTGTCGATTAAAGTTGACTTTGGTAGATGCTGTCCTCGATATTGTAGTTGTAGTTGTAGTCGTAGACGTGCTGAAGTCCTTGAAGTCCTGGCGTCCTTGTATGCAGGTTAGGTGTTTTATAGATGATTTACGATCCTTTTTTTTTTTTTTTGAGTTTTTATATTGGGAGTCACTTATTTTTGTGGTCACTTCGGGGTCACTTTGATATTTTTCCAATAAATTTGGGAGTCACTTTTTTATTGTTATTCCCGTTATTTTTTCAATGAATTTGGGAGTCACTTTTTCGATGTCGGCCTCGAATCTGCCTGATTTTACTAAATCACTTTTTCGATGTTTGAAGGCCTCGAAAACGCCAAAAATAATAATTGCTCGATGGCAAAATTATTTTTATTTTGTAATCTGTCGATTTCTCGACCACTTTCACAACAAACTTTGACTTTTTTGTTGCAATACTATAGTTGAATTAATTTTTTATTATATCAGAAAAGATTCTTTTATATCTTTTTGATTTTTATAAATTTTTTTACTCTGTTTCTTACCACTGGTGGGGGATAACAAGAGTCAACTATTCATTAACACCTTAAACAAAAACTGCAAGTGTTACAGATTTTATTTTTTAGGTGCTGGCCTAAGTTCTGAGTCTCTTACCACTGGTGGGGGAAAACTGCAGAGTTGTCGAAGGACCAAAATGAAATGGATGAATTAATAAAACAACCTTTTCCGTTGAGTTCTGTATTAAAACTGAATTTTATTTTCTAAGTCCCTGCTTAGGAAACTAACATGAAATTCTTATTCTGGTCTTATCTGTGGCCTACGCAGAGGCCGCGTCTGCCTGCGCGGGAGAGTTATCATTTGACCCCCGCACAGGAACCTTTGGCGCAGTGTGAGAAGCATCTCAAGTGATTATCTTCGGTTTGGCTCAAGTGGCCTGCACTTACAGATTACAAGTGCTAGCACCGCTCCCCTGTAGGGTCTACAATTACAGATCATAGTTTATGGCTCTGGATCGATTTACAAGTGTCACATGACATGCACAGAGCTCATAAAGTATTATATTTTGTTTTTATTAGTGTTCGTCTGAACAGTGGGCGTGGCTTGATCGCAAAAATATAATTCGCATTGGGAGCGTCATCATCCTGAGATTTTAGCGATTTTAGTTTTTCGTGATGTGTGGGCATTAGAGTGGACGTGGCGTAATCAGAAAATAACAATTCGCATAAGGGGCACGTGGACGTGGCCGTATAATCACCCTTAACACCATGTTACTATATTACACAATACAGGGTGCGCCATATTTCATGGGCCGATTTAAAGTTTAAGGGAAAACAAAACCAATTTAAAAAACAATATGATTTAATTTACCACCTTATTGGCAATTATGCTCTTTTCGCCGCATTTTGCATCACTTTCTCTAGAATATCAGTCGGTATGACTCTCATTTCGGCACGGATGCTGCCCTTTAGTTCGTAAAGGATTTGAGGATTACAGGCATAAACGTTGCTCTTCAAATAAACCCACAGAAAGAAGTCTGGAGAAGTTAAATCAAGCAGATTTCAGTGGCCAGTGGATATCGACATTTTTCGACATCAAAAGTCCAGGGAAATTTCGTCGCAATATGACAGTATTGCAAGCAACGTTGATTATCTGTGAGCAAAAGTTGCACTTAATACGGAAACAAATGTTAATCATTCTTTAAAATGCGTCGTAAAGTTCCATTAACATTTAAATATTCAGCACGGTGCCCATACGACTCTCCTGGGCCTTCGGCCACTTTTACTCTCACTGCCTCTACCAAATTAGCTGAGCGTACCAAATTCAGAAAAATTGACCAAAAAACGACAGTGTCTTTTTTTGGAGCGTTTTGGAGAGGTTATATTTGACGATATTCCCGTTGAGTTAACACAATGAACTTGTTATTTTCAATATACATTTGCACCATTTCATCGCGTTGTTTAAGCATGTAGCGAACCATGGTTAAAATTCTACTGTTTTTACGTTTTGTCTGATCAAGCTGATCGGTCGATATTTGAAAAAAATATTCAATGCTTAAATCGGCCCACAAATGATGGCGTACCCTGTAAATTATGCGCAATTGTTTTTGGTAATTTTGTTGCAATGAAAATGAAAGTTAAATCTACCGCCGACAGCCTAACACATGAGTAAGCAGGCGCGCCATAATTTGTTTATTTGGCCAAAAAACAACCTCTCAGCATTAGTTACACTTTATTTATTCGTTTGACAAAGTGAGCAGTAAGTGATTCCCCGTTGATGCAAGTAGATTTATGTTTATGTTGTGAAAGTGCATAAAACTTTAGTTATAATGAAATAGAAATAAACGAATAATAGTTAAAAAATTAACAGCTTCTATTAATTATCATTATTTTTTTGTTTTCAGATTACATTTTTATTATAGTGATATTTTACAATTATGTTGGGTAAATGCTGTAAAAACCTTTTGGTCAAAGGGATTTAATAATAGGCTTTATTTGAATAATTTAAAAATTGAATACTTTTCATATAATCTTTAGTACTGAAATAATTAAGAAATAATAATAATTTTATAATCCACTGGATTCCTTAGCAGCATATGAGCTGCTTTTTGCTCGCTGTATAGTTCTGTCTTCATAGCGAGTACGTCCTTGTGAAGCCATTGGTCTATTGAGTGTATTGTTGACGTCGTTTGGTGAATTTGGCGGAGTGTTCTGTGCTGTAAAATGTTTACTTATAAAATCATTTTCTTTCCATCCGTTTTTTTTATAAACCTCTCGCAATTCGTTATGTTGCCACATGGTGTATAAAACTTGACTAGCAAATTTCAACACGCAAGAGGTATATTTTTCTTTTCGTCTTGTTATGATCATTAGCCGGTCGATTCCTCCCGAATCTAGTAAGGAACGAGAAAACTCGGGATTTTTTTTAATAACCTCATTAATTGTGGCTAATACAGCTGTTATTGTGTCATCTGAAGTATTTTGGTCATGTTGTAAATTTCCAGATGGGAGTTTCTGTACTAAGTCTCGCATCGCATACTTTCCAATAAGTTCTTTGTTTCGTTGATCAATTGCTAAATTGCGCAGTGCTGTGGCTACTGCACAGACTACGCGATCCACTTCCATCCTAAGAAGCTCCACAAGTATTGGTAGACCTTTTTCCTTACGCACTGTTGCACGAATATCAACACTTGGTTGCCAGTAACATGCAGATAGATTTTGAATTGCTCCAGCTGCGGCTTCGAGAGTTTCTGGATTCGAACAACTTTGCAGTAAGGATAAAGAGTATTGAACTACTTCAGGTTGCCATAATTGTCCATATCCCTTGTTCAAATGGTTATAAGTTACTGCATTTTTCGAATACTCTGTGGGAATGTTGCAGTCGTCAAAAGCTTCGGGGTTGTTGGTACCTTCTTTCTTTTTCTTACTCGTTCCAAAGCAGCCTAGATTTTCTCCTGAAATTAAAAGAGCAATGTATTGTACTTTTGCCTCATATTTCGAATATGAGGCAAAAGTACAATATATTCAAAGCTGTTTACTGCGGTTAAGGTGAGAGGTCCATGCATAATCGTTTTAATTTATAAGATTAATTAATAGGTTAGTAGCTTTTGTTTATCAAAAACCTAACAAACCGACGGCATAAATAAAAGCATTAGCGGTAAAAAAAATAAAAATCACTGGCGCAATATATATACATCTATATATAAGTAAAGATCGCATTGACCACTGCTGATATTTTATAGACAGCGTATCCTCAAGCTTCTAACTCTTAAAACAATTGAATTATCAAGAAGCCAAGAATAAAGACATACATGACTAGAAGGTTAAAATAAAAATAATTTTTTTTACTCTTAACTTCGAAAACCAACAATCAACCATTTATAAAATAAATTGGAACATAACGACGTAAAATGACGACCGTTACCTTAGGAATAACAAAGAAAATAAAAACAAGAGGAAACGCTATAGTCGAGTGCCGCGACTATAAGATACTGTTATTATACTGTTTTACACAATTTTAAAATATTAATTGTGCTAGTGGAGATTCACAAGGCGCCACTTATTGACAGAGGAAGCATGTTGAGTAATTGATAGTGACGTCACAAACCGTGTGAGACATTATAACCTAAATTTCTTCATAAATAGCGAAATAATGTTCCGCTTTAAAAAATAAGTTACACAAGGTCAAATGAAGGCATTCATAATAATATTATAGACGCCACAGTTTTCCGCGGTTTGTGGGTGTTAGAGGGGGCGTGGCCGGAAGCAACTTCGTGGCAAGCTGCAGAGGCATCTCTTAAATGAGTATTCTTAAGCACTACTTTGTAGCTCTTATAGTTTTCGAGATTTTTTTTTTGGTTTTTCGGGTTTTGTGGGCGTTAGAGTGAGCGTCATCATCCTGAGATTTTAGCGATTTTAGTTTTTCGTGATGTGTGGGCATTAGAGTGGACGTGGCGTGATCAGAAAATAACAATTCGCATAAGGGTCACCATAAAAGCCTACATGTTTAATCGGAACTATCTCTTATAGTTACCGAGATATCAGCTTTTCTAGAAAATCCGAAAACCGTGTTTTGAGCCTTGTGGGCGAATGGGTGGGTGTGTCAGGATAGTAGTACCACTATAAGAGGGGCTGGCATCTAAAGATTATATATACTGAATTTCAACTTTCTAGCTCTAATAGTTCCTGAGATTTCAGCGATTTTTTTTTCGCGATTTGTGGGCGTGACAGGATGCTGTAATAAACTTGCGCTGCGTAGGGACCTCAAGACTCTTCATGGTTAATCTCAACTTTGTATCTCTTATAGTTCCTGGGATCTCAGCGTTTATACGGACAGACAGACGGACATGGCTCATTCGTCTTCGCTATTCATCCTGATCAAGAATATATATACTGTATAGGGTCGGAAACTCTTCCTTCTACCTGTTAAAACTTTTCAACGAATCTAATATACCCCTCTACGAGTAACCGGTATAAATACCCTTTTTTATTTTAAATAACCTTAAAGAATTCGATGGTATTATCTACCTCGACTTGCTTAAACAAGCGAATTCGGAACTCGATTTTACCGGGAATGCTCTTCACACAAACAACGGAGATGAAAATATCAGCCTTTCACAGTATTTCACTACACTCGATCTCAAATCAGGTCCACAAGATAGAGCTGGCGGAAAAGGGCAGGGAAACCCGTCTTCTCCATAAATAATGGCAAATATGAATTTTTTTTAAACAGCTGATATATATTCTTTATTCAGTATTAACAGGTATACTGCTACCTATGTGGCAGCTTGAGCAGGTTTTAAATATAGGGAATAACAAAGTGTTGGTATAAAGGTTACAATACAATACAATATTTCTATTCATTTATAGTTTAAATTACATCAGACTTCGAAGGTGTTACATATATCTTAATGGGAGATCGTGTGGGTGGTATCTTTTGAGTCCTTTCCTTCTTGGTCCCCAGATTAGCCTCTTCGCCAGGGAGTTAGGATGAGTGCCAAGGCGTCTGAATTAGCTTTCAGCATGCGTTCGACAAACATCGCCTATCATTGGGGCTTGTAGATCTCTTTTTATGTCTCTGGTTCTTATATACCATGGGGCATTACAAATCGATCTGACAATCTTGCTTTGCGCTACACGTATTTTGTTTAGGTTCGACGCTACGCCGTAGACCTGTAGTGCATATTTCCAGATTGGACTGATAATCGATTTTTAAATTTAAAGAAAGCTTATTTCTTGCCGTGAGTAGCCAGGACATACTTGCTGCCTTTGAAAGCACTGACTGCTTCACCATTGATGTGTGCCTCTGGAAGGTGAGCCCTCTATCCAAAATCACACCAAGGTACTTGTAGTGTGAATCGTGACGAAGTACAGAACCGAGCATGGAAATGCCTGGGCAGTTTTTTGGCCTTGTGGAGAAAGTGACACAGGCTCATTGGTGGCAGTTTATGCCTATATTCCATTCGGTTGTCCATTTTTCAAAACTTGATACGTACTCCTGCAGGCCTATGTGGCCTGTGTCGTCGGCGTATGTTGCGATTAGCATGTCATTATCGTCAACTTCAGTACAACCGCAGGAATCTGGCATATCTGACGTATACAGTGAGTAAAGTGTCGGGCCTAGTACACTGCCTTGTGGTACACCCGCTGCGATTGGACGTTTTGACGACTTTTCACCATCGACAACAACACTAAATTTCCTAGCCGATAAAAAGCTCTGTATGAGGAGGAAAAGCTGCGGCGTTAGTAGTATCTTTAGCTTGCTTAGGAGAGCGTCGTGCCATACCCTATCAAACAGCAACTGTGTACATTTTGCTTTCCATGGCTTCCAGAGCGAACTTAATCACGCGATGAAGCTGTTCAGGGGTGCCGTGACTTTTTCGGAAACCAAACTGCCACCTTGGAATAGCTTTGCTCACACTTTCAAGCCGAAGAATCCGATCCAGTATTACTTTTTCTATCATTTTGCCCAGTGCAGGTAATAGACTTATTGGCCTGTATGCGTCTACATCGGTGGGTTGCTTTCCAGGCTTCGGAATCATTGTGATAATAGCACTTTTGCGTGTACTTGGGTAGTGACTCAGCCTTAAGACGCTGTTGAACAACAGAACTCTAAACAGCAGTTCTTTTCTGGTAAGAATCTTGAGCGTTTTGTTGTCTATAAGGTCCTCGATCTGTGTCACAACTTCTTCTAGGGTAACAGGTTTTGTGGGAAGAGCCATTTGAAAAGGCCTGTCCAGACGCATTTGAACAAGCATTTGATTTACCGTCGGAGCTAGGTTTAAGGGTTTAAATCTGTCCTCCAGATTGTCAGCAAAGATATTAGCCTTCTGCTGACTGGAGCCACACCAACCACCATCTGGGTTTCTGATTGGAGCGTTTGGAGTAACCTGTCTCTTAAATCGATTCGTGAGCTTCCACAGAGAGTAGTTAGTCGATGCATCTGGACTCGCATTTTCCAACATATGGTCAATTTGATCCAGCTTGTTCCTTTTCAAGACTTTGCTTAATCGATTTGAAAGTCTTTTGTAAATGTTGTGGACGCGCACATCTCCTGTTCTTGTGTATTCTCGACGAACTCTTCTTTTCAGCTGTATGAGTACTAATGCATTTTGTGGGAGCAAATTTCTATTTTGGTCTGGAGGTTGTCTTTGGTTTGGTGTAGCAGCTCTTGCAGCAGTCTATATTTGCTCCATAAAAAGCGTTACCGCATCTTCAAGCTCATCTGGATGGTTAATCACAGTATTGAGATTTATCCTTCTGTCCAGAGTTTCGTTAAACTTTCCAACAGAGGAGCCGTGCGGTAGAAGTGGTTTCCGTTTGGCCTTGTATTGAGGAGTTTGACTAAGCATTGCAACTATTGCAATTGTCCGAGGATAGCTCGTATTTTGTTTCGACCGAAAGTTTGTTGAGTTGTATTCCATTTACGATAAAAAAGTCGAGAGCTGTTGGGGTGAGCCTTGTATTGGCAGAATAAAAGGTGGGTTCCCCAGTAGCTAGAATTTGACAAGAGCTAGAAGCTATGGCCTCTTGAAGACGCTTTCCTCGACAACAAGACCTTAAGTTGACCCACCATTTATGCTTGGCGTTAAAGTCACCTCCAGCTAAGAATTTCGGGCCCAGAGGCGCTAGAAGCTGGTCAAAATCGTTTTTTGTCCCGCCTTTAGCAATGTTGCTAGGGTGATTGGCAAAATATTGGTCATAACCAGGAAGGTACATTTTAAGACCGGGACGCATGTGCGTCTCAGTAATGAGCATTATATCGACTGAGTTATCAAGAATAAAAAGACGAAGTTCTTCGCTTTTGTTAACTATTTCTCTTGCATTCCATATTCCGATTTTTATAGCTGAGACTGTCATTTCCTAGAAATAATAACGTGAACTAGATCACGAAAAGCCTTGTTCGACTCAATCGTTTCCATAACTAGCTTGAAGAGTTGATCCAGCCTAGCATTTAGCAAAGATTGCCTTCTCCAAGGTAGCCAAGTTTCGATTTGGGTCGTGGTCATTTTTAGGTACATGTAGAACAGTCTGCCTAGCTGCAGCGCTGCAATTGTTTGGAATGCTATTTCTTCAGTGTATATGCGAGTAATTCCAAATTTGGATGTACGTATCTCATACCTATCTGCCAGGATTATTTCATCTAGGGTTCGTTCCAGAGTGAGGATATTAGTAACCTTTGGAACACATATGGGCGGAGGTTTCGGCTTCGCTAGTTCAGGTTGGCTTGAACTTGGCGCTCGGCTATTGGGATCTAACGACTCCTCATTCGTCTCCATCTCCCCAATAGAGTTTATTTCCTCAGCTAAACGTGCGAAGCGGTTGTTGCTCAGTCCATTAGACGTCGAAGCCTGATTTGAGCAAGCGATTCTGGCCTTGTTTACATTCGATTTACTGTTCTTTATGTCGGCTGGTTTCGTTTTCTGCGAAGAGAGGTACTTGGTGCTTGAAACGAGCACCCCATAGCTGGTACTGCTGAGAAATTATAAGTCCCCAAAGACAATTCTGCTGTAGAAACTGGACTCATACGAGAAGAAGCTGCAACGGTGTACGTGGTGGTGCCAAAACTGCCACTTGTAGCTTTAACGGTGTTAGTTACGGGTGTTGCAGAGCTAGTTTTAACAGCATCTGCGTTTTGTTCCCGTAGGGTGTCCAAATGTCGTCTAGCCAAATCTCTTGCAAGCTTGGCTCGTAATTCCGCTGGAGATTGGCCAGCGACCTCTTTCATCTTCTCAATTCCGGACGGCTCTTTCGAAAGCATCGAATGAAAAGATGTGTTGCTATCCATATATTAATTTACAATATTTTTCGATTAGGAAAATAATAGAAATAAGGTGCAATATAAACAAAATTCTTTACTTCTTTTCTCTCGCTGGCAGTTGGTGCATGAGCGAGAGACCAGACCTAGCCCAATGGGCAAAGTCGAACACAACGCTTACACTTTCGTTCGGGTGATAAATTAGTCGAACTCGGTAAAGACACCGGCGGACGATGTCTAAAAATAGATTGTGTGCAGATAAGCACCACAGAAAAAGTTCGAGATCACTGATTAGGAGCTTAACACGACCGTATGAAACCAGTGCATGTGCACGACTGCCAAAGGGCTATCGATGACGTCCTTAGAGTGGGAATCTCAAAAATATGCTACGTTTATGTAGACGACGTTATAATATTCTCAAAAACAAAAGAGGACCACATCAAGGACGTGGACTGGGTTTTAACCAAGCTTTTAGAAGCAGGTATGAGATTATCCCAAGAGAAATCGAAGTTCTTTAAAGAGAGCGTCGACTACCTGGACTTCATAGTGACACAAGGGGGACTGCAAACTTCACCTGAACAGGTAAAAGCTATTAAGGAATTTCCTCCACCAAAAACACTTTTTGACCTGAGATCTTTTCTGGGGCTAGCAAGCTACTACAGGTGCTTCATTAAAAACTTCGCGACCATCGCAAGACCCCCGTCAAGCGAAGGGAAGGTTAGTAAATATCAAACGATAAAGATTGATATCAACATGACCAAGGAACAGAGAGAAACGTTTGACAGACTGAGGGAAATCTTGGCATCGGAGGACGTTTTGCTCTCATATCCAGACATTAAGAGGCCATTCGACTTAGCTACTGACGCATCAGGCTTCGGACTAGGGGCAATACTATTCCAAGATGGCCGCCCAATCACAATGATATCACGCGCCCTACGTGATAGCGAAAAAAATTACGCAGCCAATGAGCGAAAGCTCCTTGCCATCGTTTGGGCACTTAAAAACCTATATGGAGCAAAAGTGTTTCAGATTTTTACCGATCATCAACCACTTACCTTTGCCGTCTCAGAAAAAAATCCTAATGCAAAACTGAAGCGTTGGAAAGGGACTATTGACGATCATGGTGCAAAACTGATTTATAAACCAGGAAAAGAAAATTTCTTTGCAGACGCATTATCTCGCCAAAACATTAACACCCTGGAAGACGGGCAGGAATCGGAGGTAGCCACCATTCATAGCGACGAGTCCCTGACATACACCATCGAGACAACCGACAACCCAGTAAACTGCTTCCGAAACCAAATAATAATCGAGGACAGAAATAGTTTCTCGGTGAAAACATTCATCTTGTTTAAGACCACGTCAGGAACATAATCAGAACCCCCAACCGGGAAAAACGGATGGAAGCATTACAAGATGTTGTAAACGCGGAGTAGTAAACACTCCCTACCAACCATAGCGTCTTAGCCCTAGCAAAATACTATTGAAGCAGACCTGGGGACAACGGTCTTAATTAGAGGGAGGGTGCTCTACAAAGACAATCTTGCTAACCATCCTTCGCTAGACTCCCGACCTTTTTTACCTTTTTATATTTTCTATATCCATCTATATTTTTCTACATTATATAAAATACATTATAATATGGGCACTAATGGCTGTTAAATCACACGCGAATTGTTCCCGAGATTTTAGCAGTTTTAGTTTTTCGTGATTTGTGGGCGTTAGATTGGGCGTGGCAGGGGGTTTGCGCTGCGTATGGACCTCAAGAATCTTCATGATTAATCTCAACTTCCTATCTCTTAAAGTTCATGAGATCTCAGCGTTCATACGGGCGGACGGATGGACAGACGGACATACCTCAATCGACTTAGCTATTAATCCTGATCAAGAATATGTATACTTTATAGGGTCGGAAACGCTTCCTTATATCTGTTACATACTTTCTACAAATCTAGATATTTCTATTCCTGGTATGGAAAATAACTCGTTAACTGCATCGGTGAGACACCACAGAATATGGTGTAGCTGGAATACCTTGTGGTATAGCCTCTGAGTACACAGATGAATCAGTTGTGCCTTACTGCTATAAGTCTGAAGCTAATTACGCAGGAGTTCAAAGCACAATATCAAACATTAAATCATTTTCTGGACGGCCTTTTAATGATAACTTTAATGAGTCCGAAGAAACCTCGGATTCGCAAATTCGAACCTTTGAAAATTCAGTAGAATTTAAACTACCCCAATTCGCCATGAGTTCGTATAATACCATGCCTCAAAAGCTTGGAGAAAAAGATAAATATCTTGAAGAATCAGAAAATGAAATTTGCCCAACAATGAGGTGGCGAGATTCGAATTTGTCGGAAGTTATAAGTTTTTTAAGCAATCCAAACAGTGCAATAAAGGCAAATAAATGCAACAGCATATTTACAACACTTATGCTACATGGATGACCCAAACAAGCAACGAACCAGATGCCTCGGAGGAATACCTGCTTTAGTTCGGCTGGTGTCATATGATTCTCCAGAAATACACAAGTAAGTAAAAAAATCGTCAAAATAATTTCTTGCAGTAGGCTACAGTTTATATGTAATTATACAGAATATTGCCAGTATAGTCCTTTCATATTGTTTTGGTACATTAGGTAAGGGGAAAATTTTTATAAGACAATCGCTATTCCGAAATGGGCGTTGTTGCACACTTGAACTTGGATAAGTTTACCTCTCTTAGAAAGAGATATTACATGTCTGGGTAATTATGTAACGTCTAAACTTGTGGTTTAGCCGTCCTTAATGAAATATGAAGTCGGGCAATAAAACCAAATCCAGAGGTTGCAACCTGGTTTCCGCAATAACTTAATATGCATTAATATATTTAAATTGGAAGGTTTCACATGGTTGTGAGCAGAGAACGGCAAGGGTTCACCCTAAGAATAAGTATACCCGATGTTGGAGCCAATCTAATCCGCTATTCAGTAATGAAATCCCTGCGAATGAAAAATCCGGTGCACTACTTGCAGTTGCACTACTTCAATGTCACCTTTGACAGAAGAGGGAAAGGTTTCCATTTACTCTCCACCACTGCAATACAAAAATCCTGACTTAAAATAACCCTTTCTCTACAATATTGTTTTATTTCTTCTATTGGAGATTGTCTTGAGCTGTTAATTGATGGTGCAGCAACTAATGTTGGGAAAAAATTCTTGTTTTGATACGGATCTTAAGGTCAGTGACAGAAAAAAAGCCACCTTGTGCCTAATGGACAAATATGTTGACCATATGAAAACAACTTTTGTTTTTGTTGTTTCTTTTAATGTGGCAATTCATGAGATATCTGGTATATTGGGTGCACATAGCATATACATTTTTATACCCGTTACTTGTAAAGTACAAGGTTATACTAGATTCGTTTAAAAGTGTGTAACAGGTAGAAGGATACTTATTGATCAGTACGATTGAGCCATGTCCGTCTGTCTGTCCGTATGAACGCAGAGATCTCAGGAACTATGAGATATAGGAAGATGAGATTAAATATGATGATTCTTAAGGTCCATACGCAGCGCAAGTTTTTTTTCCGATAAAGCCACGTCCACAAAACCCGAAAACCCAAAAATGCGAAAATCTCGGGAACTATAAGAGCTAGAAAGCTAGCCTTAAGAACACGTATTTTAGAGATGCCACTGCAACTTGTCACGATTTTTCATCCGGCCACGCCCACA
This sequence comes from Drosophila eugracilis, assembly GCF_018153835.1. NCBI lineage: Eukaryota > Metazoa > Arthropoda > Insecta > Diptera > Drosophilidae > Drosophila > Drosophila eugracilis. The sequence continues at coordinate 122,261 of NW_024572936.1, read as the reverse complement.
AACTGAAGGAATCTTATAGTCGCGACACACGACTATAGCGTTTCCTCTTGTTATACTTTAAGGCAGCGCAAAACAAATTGAAGGCGTGCTGCAAGTTTGAAGTTCTTTAAAAATTCTTTCGAAGGATTGCAGCAACACAACTAAAATTTCAAATTGACCTATTGACATCCATCAATCTTTCGGGTCCTTTCTCGCTTAATATAGTGTTAACAGCCACTCAATTATCGTCGTTAGATTTCAGTACTGCGTAGTTGGAGTTCCACCTTTTTGGGCATGAACTCTTTAAAGAAGTGTTAAACTTATGCTGCAAATTGGCGTCACTGTTTTGTCTAGATCGGTTGTTTCTGTAAATGATTGTCCTTTACAATTATTCAAAAGATGACTGATGTAGTCAAGCCTGATGTATTTATAAAGTTTCTGCCTCTATCTGTTACAAATTTGTTCCCCTCAATGTTATCATAATAAATTTTGAGAACACTCTTTTAATTTCAGTTAAAATGTTTTCTGCGGTGCTTTTCTCTGATTCCATTGACTTAAGACCCAAAATTAAATCACCAAGAACGTTGTTTTTTTTTATACTTTATTGTGATAGCCAAGGGTCTTGCGGACCTTTCGACTGAACGTTGATGGACTAGGCAGCAAGTCATCCACATCTGACAGTCTTGGACAATCCATTGACTGCATTTTTTCATAGCTTCTGCTTTGCTTCTGGTTGCATTGATGTCATTTATGCCGAGACAAAATTAATGTGTGGCCAGCTACAAATACCAGCACTTCGGCAGGTGCTGTAAAATAGCCACCCTTTCACGACACTTCCCTCTTTCTTAACAATGGAAAGTAAAATTTTGTCATAACACATCTTTCCTTATGTTCTTCCTTCTAAGGCATCAATAAACAACTAAAATAAAACGACTACAAAACAATCCAGCGATCATTGCTCAATGCCCTGCCCATGCATAAAAGTTGAAGACACTTGAAACTATAACTGTAAAACATGAGTGTTTGTGATCTATCGTTGCTGTTCTTACATTTGCCTTGAGTGCATTGTTCACTTATCTATGTAAAATGTTTGGGTGTCTGGTAAAATAGAATCGACGCTTACTGTGAGTGACGAAATGCAAAAACACAAAACACGGAAAGCTTTCGGTTGTGTTATTCTTTTCTTGCTGTTTTTTAGAGTCTAAAAGTGACACCCTCGACGTTCTGTGGTTGTGTCAGTAAGCAATGCTAGTAAAATTTTACACGCCGTCAATTTCTGCATTTCCTCGGGTTTATCACTTTTATTTACCCATATGTGTTTAATATATGTGTTTTTCCTAGTCACCAGTGTAATACATACTTATACTCGTTATTTTTGGAAAAAAAATTGTTTACTGTATTAAAAAAGATACCTGTTACTGTTTTACACAATTTTTAATTATTTATTTTGCTAGTGTAAATGGACGAAGCTCAACCTTTTGTCATAAAAGCATGTTTACTAACTGATGGGGAAGTTACTGTCCATTTGAGGCCTTATAACGTACATTTCTTCATAAATAGTGAAAAATGTACCGATTTGAAAAATCTTTGGTAAATCGATAGATATTACAAAAAACTTGTCATACAAGGTCAAACGAAGATATACATTATAATATTATGGACGTCACAGCTTCCGCGGTTTGTGTGCGTTAAAGTGGACCCAGCCAGATGAAAACTCTCGTCGAGGTGGAGTGAGAACTCTCGTGGACTTGGCTAGATGGGAAAAAGCAATTCGCATTGGGGCATCATAAACAAGAAGAAACTCTATAGTCCAGGGCATATGAGTGGGTGTGGCGTGCTAATGTTAAGATGCGATAGCATCTCAAAATTATACATACCTAATCTCAACTTTCTAGCTCTAATAGGTTCTGAGACTCAACGATTTTAGTAATTCGTGATTAGTGGGAACTAGACTGGGTGTGGCAGGATGTGGCAGGGACCTCAAGAATCTCTCTCCTTACTGTTATTTTGTAGCGCATGCGCTTTTGGGAGCTTTTGTAGAACTGCTGTAGCTCGAAGCTTTTGTTGTTAAGCTTGTACTTCTTGCATTTGTACTTCTTTGGTTTTGTTGCGGAGTTGATTTGATTTGATTTCAACTCGTAATAAAAGTTGGAAATTAAACTGCCGTTAGCAAAATCGGAAGTGTTGGAAATTCTCTCAGCTAGCCACGGACGTGCACGTCGACATCCAGGTGCTAAGCGCTCCAGAAGAGTTGCTGCCCACTCTACGCTTTTGGATGATACCAGTGGTGCTGGTATATTACCCACTCCAAGCACGCCTTCAGCGGTGGCTATGCCAAGTGGCTTGATTTCTGAGCCCTATTTAAGACGACGATTAGCAGCCATCCTCACTTGCCCAAGATGGAGAAGCTCAGGTGGGTCATTTCATATCTGCTGGAGTCAGCCTTAGAGAATGTGAGAGCGTTGGAGATTACTGACGCTAACTAACCTCGACCTTTTGCGCAACCGTTTTAGTAATCGACGGTTAGTATTCGAGGCTCACATCAACGAGATCCTGCAGCTAAGGGTAGTCGATCCGGGTCGCAACTCCTCGAGTAATCCGACCGATTCAATGGTCTTATGCGGGCCCTCATGAGTTTCGGACGGCGGACGAAATTCAAGGATGCCTCCTCATCCAGATCATCTTTCAAAAAGTGGATCCTGTCACAAAGGCGAAGTGGGAAGACTCACTCGCAGGAAACAGTGCTGACAACCTTCCAACTCAACTACGCGGCGCTTATCATCTACCCTGTGTAATAGCATAGCGCTATACCCATTGGCGCTAGCATCCGTATGCAGCTATATTGGTAAGTTGGGATCAAACATAATCAACACGGGGTCACTAGTTAGCACCTTAATAATTTTCCAGTCAAATTCGCTTAGCTTTGAAATTAGCTGATAAAGAGGCATCATCACTTCTGAGAAATGAGGTACACATTTTGTAAAGCAAGATGCTAAACCTATGAACTGTCTAGTTTGTGTGATCTTGATTCTAGTTTGGGCAGTTGGGTCAGTGCTTGTATTTTTCTAGGATTGGGTTTTAGCTTGCCATCTCTTATAAGAAAACCTAAGTACTCTATCTCGGTTTGCCAAAATATACACTTTTTAATATTAAAGGAAAAACCCGACTTAACACTGTCTCCAATCTGTCAAATGATTTCTCCATAGTATTAGAAACAATTAATACGTCACCGATGTAGACGACTGCATATCTTTTAATCAAATCCCCTAAAACTCGAACTACGGCACGTGGAAAGTCAGACGAAGCGTTTTTGAGACGGAAGGGCATGGCTAAAAATTCATATTGACCCTTTGGGGTCACAAATGCAGTTTGCTCAACCGAATCGGGGTGAATGGGCACCTGATAGAAACCACTGGCCATGTCTAGGCTGGAGAAGTATTTACCGCTTTGCAGGCGACCTATTTGGTCTGATATTAATGGCAAGAGGTATCTATCTGCCGCAGTATTTGCGTTGAGTTCTCGATAATCTATGCATAGTCTATCACTGCCGCATTTTTCTCTTAGTAGTAACATTGGTCTAGAGAAGGGGGACCTGCTGTTCTTTCACTAGTCTTTCTCGATCTCTACAAGACAATATGGTCGGTTTGAACAGTCTTGTTTCCGTCTACTGAACAAATTTCTAAAGCGTCTATTTGGAATACCACCAATGTCGATTAGTTTTGACTTATCACTATCATTTAAATCCATATTTAGATTACTTTTATAATCTATCGTATTTACATTTTTATCGTTATTTAGAGATAATACAGTTTGAGTTCTGTAGATATTGAATCTATCTCTTTCAAACATTACTCCAAAACCAAATTCAAATATGTCTTGTCTAATTATCACATCATGCTTAAGGCACAGGTACTTATTATCTATTACGTGAAATGACAATTCAAAGTTAAATTCAGAGATTTGTATGGTGGTCAGAATTTGCTTGTTGCTTTTGAATATTTCCGTCTAGCTTCACGCCGACTGTCTCTTTTACCAGGGAGCATTCAGATCCCGAATCGAAAAAAAATGGAAATTTCTCACCAAATAGAATTGCAGTCTCGTTAGGCTGATTAATGCACACAAGTCCACCCTTCTTTTGTTGCTGCTTCGGCTTGCTGTGGCTGGTCCCCTCGTACACACTGGCGCGATACGTCCAACGTCGCCACACTTGAAAAAAGTCATCGTTGATCTCTCTCGCACCATTATCAATCTGTTGTTGCTTTGGCCTGGTCTAGTCTGGTTTCGCCCTTCTGATCTCTCTGCGACACTCCATTGCCTTATGTCCATGTTTCCGCAATTATGGCATCTAATCGGCGTCTGCATTTTAAACCTTTTTTTCGGCTGAACGTGAGCGCCTTGAGTTGTCTTGCAGCTGCAACCCGCGTTTTTATGTGTGATCAATAATGACGTAATTAATCGACTGGAATACATCGAGAGGCATCCGTAGCGTTCCATGAACAATTCTTGGAATAGCGACCAGCTTATTTGAAGAAAACAAATTTGCGACAGCCACTGCGATGCACCACCGAGCAGGAATTTGCGGAGCGTCATGAGCAAGGATGTACCTTCTTGCGGATGTTCACTTTAAATCATATTTGCCGTTTTGCACCATGCTGCTGCGCCAGCTATTTTCCAATCGGGGAATGAGGGTGGATTTCGTCTGTCATTTTGTGTTTCATAACGCGCACCGAGTCGCAATGATCTCTTTTACGTCTGTTCACTCCTGAGGGCTCTTCTCAACTGCCTTCCTCCTGCTCTTGGTCTTCCGCTCTTTCCCATCATTGCGCCTCACTCAGCAGGGCTTTTACTCTCCTTCCTCACCGCGCTCTCATTCCATAAGCTACTCTCTCTCTCTTATTTAGCTATCCCTTTTATTGTGCCGCCTCAGCATCGAGGTGCAGACCACAGCACGGACACGGTTACCCACGAGACGATCAATATCAAGAACATGTTCGATCCTTCAAGGATCAGATCCACTCACAGGAATACACCGAAATCGACGGACCCCTCAGCTTTTCGAGTATGATGTGAAAACAGACCCGAATTATTGAGTCGCTATATAAGGATAATATCCGTCGGCTGCAAGGGACCGCTGTTCGCACATATAGCTCTATGCACAAGTCCATCGAAGAGTTGCGGTCAAATCGTGTTCGTATTGCCGGTCTAAATGCCAAGATTCATGAATTTGAGCTCGTACGTGAATTGGAGCAGGAATTAGATAACACTCGCGAGCGTCGTGGCGCGTTTTAACATTACCCCAGCCTCCAGCACGGCCAAGGTACAGTCCTTCAGCCAATTATTGCGTACCTCCACCCTTGCCACGCTCTCACTATGCACATGCTCTGGCGACATAAGTCGCCAGACTGCTGCGAGTGAGCCGCCCGTCGCCAGACTGCTGCGAATGAGCCGTGGGGTTTATCAGCAGTTTTTATTTTGTGTTGGTTCTCCCACGTTCGATGCGCTTTAGTGTTATTTTGTAGTGCATGCTTTTGGGAGATTTTATAGAACTGCTGTAGCTCGAAGCTTTTGTTGTTAAGCTTGTACTTCTTGCATTTGGCGTGGTATTGTTGCGGAGTTGATTTGGTTTGATTTGAACTCGGAATAAAATTTGGAAATTGAACTGCCCCGGTTTATTTATTCTACAGCAAACAAAAAATTAGTTGTTCAACATTTTGGTGACCCCGACGTGATTGCTCTCCGATGCTAAACATATATATGGGGAATGAGAGTGGATTTCGTCTGTCATTTTGTATTTGGCAACGCGCAGCGAGTCGCAATGATCTTTTTTACGTCTGTTGACTCCTGACGGCTCTTCTCAACTGCCTTCCTCCTGCTCTTGGTCTTCCTCTCGTTCCCATCATTGCGCCACACTCAGCAGGGCTTTTTTTTTCGCTCGACTCCCGTTGCTTGACGTGCAACCCACCTCCCACCCAACCGACCGGAGGGCGCTGCCATCTGACGTACGGCTCGGAACACGGGGATAGATCCGAGTGGATTAGGAAAGATACGAGGAAAGTTAGTTTTGTGCTAAATGGATTAGTATCGAAACTTTCAAATAGTTAGGAGAAGAGTTAGAAGTAATTTTATAAAAATTATTGTAGGTTGAACATAGTACCCGAAATGGTTCATGTTGGGCAAAGTTCGAACTACAATGCTCTAAGGATAGAGGAATATAGTTTCTAGTAATCCTAAGGGGTACATGGATATTCAAGCGGCCTAGAAGGGCCTGGCTATCAATTTCACCCTTAAGAAGATTATGTATAAAGATTACCCCAAGCATCGTCCTACTATTAGCGAGGGATGGCAAATTGATTAGTAAGAGTCTACTTTTATAAGACGGAAGGTGTATATTTGCGTCCCAGTTGAGACCGCGGAGAGCAATTATTAAAAAATTCTTCTGGATGGAAGAATCGGACGAACCAAAGAAATAAAAAGTGTTTTGGTAACATAGGGGTCGTTAAATTCCTTTGACCACCTTTTAATGAAACCAAGAACTCCTCTAGCTTTATTAACCATAGAGGAAATATGGTCGGAAAACTTAAGTTTTGCATCGAGTAGGATGCCAAGATCTTCAACTGCATTAATTCTTTCCAGAGCTACACCATGCAAAGTATAAGTGGCAGCTTTAGGTCTTAGGCGACAGAAGGTCATTGATTTGCACTTAGAGCCATTAAGATTTAATAAGTTTGCAGAGCACCAGTTTTGAAAATTATTAAGGTCAGACTGCAGTTTCACCTGGTAGGAGGCATCGGTATATTGCAGGCAGAGTTTGACATCATCTGCATACATAAGTACTAGAGAGTCATTAACAACCAAGGGATGGTCATAAATTAATAAAGTAATAAGTAAATTTCCAAGGTGGCTCCCCTGAGGGACCCCGGAGGAAGCATAGACTAAAGCAGACACTGAATTTTTAAAAAGAAATCGTTGCGTTCTACCTGTGAGGTAACTGCCAATCCAACCCAGGAGATCAGTAGGAAAACCGATAAGACCGATTTCTAAAAGAAGGCCGTGATTCACAGAGTCAAACGCTTTACTGAAGTCAGTGTAAATGACATCCGTCTGAAGTTTATTTTGGAAACCAGTGATCACGAAGGATGTTAGTTCCAGAAGATTGGTAGTGGTAGACCGTGGTTTCATAAAGCCATGCTGGCATGGAGATATGACAGATCTACACTGGTGCTGCAAGTGAGGCACAAGAATTTTTTCGAAAAGTTTCGGAATTGATGATAGTTTAGATATACCTCTGTAATTTTCAGCATCTGAGGAACACGGATCTTGAAAGATGCCACGTTCCTAGCGTAGGAAAATTTATATTTAGTGATATTTTCCACCCTAATATCGACTTTAAGTTTTGCTTGAATGTAAGCTAAGATGTCCGATTCCGATGTATCAGGGGAAAGCCGGGAAACAAAAACCCACGCTACCAGTGGGTGCCGGTAATCCGGACCCTAAGTTCCTCTGGTGAGTCACGGATAAATTCTTTTGGGCTTGTAGAACATTTGGCACGGGAGGGTCCAATGCGACTACCTCGGACTGCTCATCGGACAAATGCCTACGCACCTTAGCAACATTTTCGGGATCCGAAATATGGGCTGTTACCGGTGTCGTCACGATTGGAGTGGTAGACGGCAGCGGTGACAATGAAGGAGACTGTTGAACATCAGACGGAGGGAGAAGGGAGTTATTTGCATTACTGGCGGTAACCGCCGGCGGCAAACGGCACGTTTTTTTGCGCTTAGGAGACTCATTAAACAATTGTAAATTGTTGAACTGAGTGTCCAGCGCAGAAAACAGGTCGTTAGCTTTTCGAAAAGCAACCAATACCTGACCGAACTCATTTTTAGTCTGCCGCATAAAAGATCTAATTTCCTTCTGGGCCTCACGACATCTGTCACAACAGAAGTGTAAGCCAGAGTCACAACGACCCAAAGCATCCGGAATGGTGTCTGACTTAAACCCTGCACACTAGGAGTGCGCAATGTTATCACACAGCCAACAGTGGACGCATACTTGGTCAACCGACACAATTTTATTGCATTTTTGAATGCAACAGATAATATCAGACATTTTGGCAAATAATTAGTAAGATGTAAACCACTGTGCCAGAAAGTATTATAGGGAAGAAGAAAGGGAGTTTGAGAGAAACAGTTAGGGGCAAGAGAGTAAGCGAGAGAGTGTTAGCGAGAGAGAGGCGTTATAAGAGAGTACAAGTTGTATAAGAGAGGGAGAGAGAGTTTGTTTTCGAGAGCTACAAGCCGGTGGGAGATATAGAAAAGAGATGTTGTGCTGGAGAGGTAAGCGGTGAAAGTTCCGTTACTAATAGCACAAAGAAAAGTTAAAAAAATATGTTAGAATACAGACCACAGTTGTTGCTTTATGCAAACAGCTAACAATAAATGCACGGCACGACGCGGAGTCGAAAAGACGGTTTTTTTTCAAGTAGATAAACGTTTGCAAAAAAGTAGCAAAAACGAGGTGATTAATTCAATAATTAAATCGCTCGAGAAGACGCAAAAGTCAAAAACACAACCGTTCGCTATGAAAGAGAAGTGAAGTGATCTCTTTCCTCACCGCGCGGTCATTCCATAAGCTTTTCTCTCTCTCTTATTTAGCTATCCCTTTTATTGTGCCGCCTCAGAATCGAGGTGCAGACCACCAGGGACACGGTTACCCACGAGACGACCAATATCAAGAACATGTTCGATCCTTCAAGGATCAGATCCACTCACAGGAATACAGCGAAATAGACGGACCCCTCAGCTTTTCTAGTATGATGTGAAAGCAGACCCGAATTATTGAGTCGCTATATAAGGATAATAACCGTCGTCTGCAAGGGACCGCTGTACGCAGTCCTTCAGCTAATTATAGCGTATCTGCACCCTTGCCACGCTCTCACGATGCACATGCTCTGGCGACATACGTCGCCAGACTGCTGCGAATGAGCCGCGGGGCTTATCAGCAGTTTTTATTTTGTGTTGGTTCTCCCACGTTCGATGCGCTTTAGTGTTATTTTGTAGTGCATGCTTTTGGGAGCTTTTATAGAACTGCTGTAGCTCGAAGCTTTTGTTGTTAAGCTTGTACTTCTTGCATTTGGCGTGGTTTTGTTGCGAAGTTGATTTGGTTTGATTTGAAATCGGAATAAAATTTGGAAATTGAAATGCCCCGGTTTATTTATTTATTCTACAGGAATTAAAAAATTAGTTGTTCAACTTTTTGGTGACCCCGACGTGATGCTCTCCGATGCTAAACATATATATGGGGAATGAGAGTGGATTTCGTTTATCTAATGGAAATTTACAAGGCGCAACTTATTGTCAGAGGAAGCATCTTGCTAGTGACGTCACTGCCCATGTGAGGCCTAATAACCTAAACTTCTTCATAAATAGCGAAACATTGTTCCGATTTAAAAAATCTTTGGTAAATCGAGAAATGTTGACATTATGTTCCCTTCAATTTGCAGATTACTTCTTAAGTGGATGGTTTGCACCTTTCTGCTTTGTGGTGTTGAAATAGTGGTTGCCTCTACGAAAATTTTTCAAGAGTATTGGTAGAGCAGTCGATTTCCGCTGCGAAGTTGAATTGAGGGTTTAATTTAATGTGTGAGCTTACATACTTTTTATATTTTAACCAGTTGGTTCTGTGCTACGTCAGCCTGTGGCGGTGATCTAAAGTTTTTGTGCTTTGAAGAAGAGCTATTTGCACTGGCGTATGGTTTGACGACAGGTACGCGCTTTGGCGCTTATTATATTGCGGGGAATGTTTTTTGTCACCGCAAAGTCTATTGGGTCTGGAACTGTTCAAACATGAACACATCTAAATATAAGTATAGCAGCCACTTGATTAAAACAAAATATACGCACATTATATGTAAAATAACCTCCTGCGGAAAGGTCACAGAATGTCTTTGGGTAAACAAAACACTCCGTGGGTTATCAGAAATAAGATAATAATCCCAATTGTAAGATTCTATGATCTCGTGATCTCGTTTCAAAAATAAAATAAAATAATACTTGTGTTTTCCCCCAGCAGTGGTAAGAGACCGAGAATATAAAAATCCACAAGTTTGAAGCTTGTTAAAAAAAATAGTCAATAAGCTAAAAGGGCACAAAAATTCTGCAAAATTACACGAGTGTGTTACGCGACGTGGACGTTACCAAGGCCAGGAACATTATCAACAACATTATAGCAACAATATCACAACGATATCGAAACTACAATCAAACAACATCGAAGCCACAATCTCGCAGACGTCATCGAAGTTAACTTTTAAAATATTTTTTCGTAACAAAACATAGAGAAATAGATTATAAGATTATATGTATAAAAAGAACTAAATACCATATTTAAATATTAAAAAAAAATGTTTGTCCGACATTATAAAGCTCCTTGAAGTACAGCTTAACAGCAGAAATTTGAGTAATTGCAGCCGGTCAATAAACGAGTGAAAGTATTTCAAAAGTAGACAGCCTCAAAGTTAGACTCGTAGCAAATCCTCCTTCGTTATTAAAATGTGGAGTAGTCGATCATGACTATTTTAACAAAAAATGGTTTGGGGAGATTTGTGGGGTTTTTGAAAGCTTAAAAAGTAAATTTGCAAAATTAAAAGTTGGTTCTAAAACCAAAATGGTAAAGGTAGCAAAGAGTGACCCACACAAATTGGCGGAGGTGTTCGACCAAAATGTCGAACAATTAAACAATTATTTAAAGGAAACTCAATATGGCTATCTTTTGACGAAACCGTCGAAGAGTTAGAATTTGACATTAAAAACGTGTAAGACATCCTAGACGAAAGGATAATAAAGGATCCGATGTGAGCATAGTAAGTTATAATGGGGTATTGGTAAGGGATAGAGTTGATGAACTTCCCCTGTTACCAAAAATACAGGTTCCAACCTTTTCTTTAGAAGGAAAAGAGTGGGAGTGATTTTCTGAATTATTTAAAGAATTCACTTGCTGACAGGTTCTGCCGAAAATTATACTGCCGCTTGGGAACTATTAACTAAGCGGTATGAAAATGTAAGAAAAATATTCTCAGATCAGCTGAATTGCTTAATGGAGTTGCCCATTCTAGACAACGATTTAACAAAACAGATTAAATGGTTTTTTGATTCAATCAGAACAAAGGCAAATTTAAGTGAGGATGTTGATGTGATTTTCGCACACATTATCATCCGAAAATTCAACAGGGAAGCGCTCAAATTATACGAAACGCACATATAAAACAAGAGGAAACGCTATGGTCGAGTGCCGCGACTATAAGATACCCGTTACTGTTTTACACAATTTTAAAATATTAATTTTGCTGTTGGAAATTCACAAGCCGCCACCTATTGTCAGAGGAAGCATGTTGAGTAATTGATAGTGACGTCACAAACCATGTGAGGCCTTATAACCTAAATTCCTTCATAAATAACGAAATGTTCCGATTTAAAAACATTTTTTGGTTAATCGGTAGATATTAATAGAAATAAGTTATACAAGATCAAACGAAGGAATTAATAATAATATTATAGACGCCACAGTTTTCCGCGCTTTGGGGGCGTTAGAGTGGGCATGGCCGGATGAAAACTCGTGCCAATTTGCAGTGGCATCAACACTTATTCTTAAGCCTAACTTTCTATCTCTTATAGTTCCCGAGAATTTTGCATTTTTGGTTATCCGTGTTTTGTGGGCGTTGGGGTGGGCGTGGCTAGTTGGGATAACACAATTCGCATTTGGGGCAGCATAAAAACCAACATGCTAATCCGAACTTTCTATCAGTTATAGTTAATGAGATATCAGCTTTTCTACAAAATGCAAAAACCTTTTTTTTTTTTTTTCTGAGATTGGTGAGCTTATCAGTGGGTGTGGCCAGATAATGGTACTACTATAACATGCGCTGGCACCCAAAAATTATACATACTAAATTTCACTTTCTTTTCCACTCTCCTGCTCTAATAGATCCTGAGATTTCAACGATTTTAGCTTTTCGCGATTTGTGGGCGTTAGAGTAGACGTGCGCATGGATTTTAAAAATCTGTCTGCTGTCTTTATCTATACCGACCTGACGGACGGACAGACACACGGACAAGGCTTAATCAACTTCGCTATTGATACTGATCCAGAGTATATATTTTATAGGGTCGGAAACGCTTCCTCCTACGTATTACATACTTTTCAACGAATCAAGTACATCCTTTTACTCTACGAGTAAAGGGTATAAAAACATAGGATTAATCATGTATCAGAGAACGGCGAAAAGGCAGAAAAAAAATTACACTAGCGTAGCATCCAGTAGAGCGGCAAAAAACGATGATGATGCTATTGAAGAAGAGTGGCTAAATGTTGAAAAACTAATACGCATTGGGGGGCATCAAAAATACTACATGCTTAATCACAAATTTCTACCACTTTTAGTTACCGAAATATCAGCCTTTCTAGAAAAACAAAATCCTTTTGAGCTTGGTGGACGTGGCCGTATAATCACCCTTAATACAATGTTACTATATTACACAATACAGGGTGCGCCATATTTCAAGAGCCGATTTAAAGTTTAAGGGAAAACAAAACCAATTTAAAAAACAATATCGGTCGGTATGACTCTCATTTCGGCACGGATGCTGTCCTTTAGTTCGTCAAGGATTTGAGGATTACAGGCAAAAACGTTGCTCTTCAAATAAACCCACAGAAAGAAGTCTGGAGAAGTTAAATCGGCAGATCTCAGTGGCCAGTGGATATCGACATTTTTCGACATCAAAAGTCCAGGGAAATTTCGTCCCAATATGACAGTATTGCAAGCAACGTTGATTATCCGTAAGCAAAAGTTGCACTTAATACGGAAAGAAATGTTAATCATTCTTTAAAATGCGTTCCTGGGCCTTCGGCCACTTTTACTCTCACTGCCTCTACCAAATTAGCTGATCGTCTTGCACGTTCATAAACTGCATGTGGACGGTCTGCCACTGTACCAAATTGAGAAAAATTAACCAAAAAACGATAGTGTATTTTTTTGGAGCGTTTTGGCGAGGATATATTTGACGATATGCCCGTTGAGTTAACACAATTAACTTGTTATTTTCAATATACATTTGCACCATTTCATTGCGTTGTTTAAGCTTGTAGGGAACAATGGTTAAAATTCTACTGTTTTGACGTTTTCAAAACATGTCTGATCAAGCTGATCGGTCGATATTTGAGAAAAATATTCAATGCTTAAATCCGCCCACAAATGATGGCGTACCCTGTAAATTATGCGCAATTGTTTTTGATAATTTTGTTGCAATGAAAATGAAAGTTAAATCTACCGCCTACAGCCTAATACATGATTAAGCAGGCGCGCCACAATTTGTTTATCTGGCCAAAAAACACCTCTCAGCATAAATTGTAACTAATGCGATTTATTCGATTGACAAAGTGAGCAGTAAGTGATTCCCCGTTGATGCAAGTAGATTTATGTTTATGTTGTGAAAGTGCATAAAACTTTAGTTATAATAAAATAGAAATAAACGAATAATAGTTAAAAAATTAACAGCTTCTATTAATTATCATTTTTTTTATGTTTTCAGATTACATTTTTATTATAGTGATATTTTACAATTATGTTGGGTAAATGCTGTAAAAACCTTTTGGTCAAAGGGATTTAATAATAGGCTTTATTTGAATAATTTAAAAATTGAATACTTTTCATATAATCTTTAGTACTGAAATAATTAAGAAATAATAATAATTTTATAATCCACTGGATTCCTTAGCAGCATAGAGCTGCTTGTTGCTCGCTGTATAGTTCTGTCTTCATAGCGAGTACGTCCTTGTGAAGCCATTGGTCTATTGAGTGTATTGTTGACGTTGTTTGGTGAATTTGACGGAGTGTTCTGTGCTGTAAAATGTTTACTTATAAAATCATTTTCTTTCCATCCGTTCTTTTTATAAACCTCTCGCAATTCGTTATGTTGCCACATGGTGTATAAAACTTGACTAGCAAATTTCAACACGCAAGAGGTATATTTTTCTTTTCGTCTTGTTATGATCATTAGCCGGTCGATTCCTCCCAAATCTAGTAAGGAACGAGAAAACTCGGGATTTTTTTAATAACCTCATTAATTGTGGCTAATACAGCTCTTATTGTGTCATATGAAGTATTTTGGTCATGTTGTAAATTTCCAGATGGGAGTTTCTGTACTAAGTCTCGAATAGCATACTTTCCAATAAGTTCTTTGTTTCGTTGATCAATTGCTAAATTGCGAAGTGCTGTGGCTACTGCACAGACTACGCGATCCACTTCCATTCTAAGAAGCTTCACAAGTATTGGTAGACCTTTTTCCTTACGCACTGTTGCACGAATATCAACACATGGTTGCCAGTAACATGCAGATAGATTTTGAATTGCTCCAGCTGCGGCTTCGAGAGTTTCTGGATTCGAACATCTTTGCAATAAGGATAAATAGTATTGAACTACTTCAGGTTGCCATAATTATCCATATCCCTTGTTCAAATGGTTATAAGTTAATGCAGTCGTCAAAAGCTTCGGGATTGTTGGTACCTTCTTTCTTTTTCTTACTCGTTCCAAAGCAGCCTAGATTTTCTCCTGAAATTAAAAGAACAATGTCGAAATATGAGGCAAAAGTACAATATATTTAAAGCTGTTTACTGCGGTTAAGGTGAGAGGTCCATGCATAATCGTCTTAATTTATAAGATTGATTAGTAGCTTAGTAGCTTTTGTTGATCAAAAACCTAACAAACCGACGGCATAAATAAAAGCATTAGCGGTAAAAAAAAATAAAAATCACTGGCGCAATATATATATATCTATATATAAGTAAAGATGTGTAGTTAAATGTACTCTGTTTTAGAAATGTATCGCATTGACCACTGCTGATATTTTATAGACAGCGTATCCTCGAGCTTCTAACTCTTAAAACAATTGACTTATCAAGAAGCTAAGAATAAAGAACATACATGAAATAATAATAATAATGAAATATTTTTAATTTTTTTTTTTTTTTATAATATAAATTGGAACATAACGACGTAAAATGGCGACCGTTACCTTTGGAATAACAAAGAAAATAAAAACAAGAGGAAACGCTATAGACGAGTGCCGCGACTATAAGATACCAGTTACTGTTTTACACAATTTTAAAATATTAATTTTGCTAGAGGAGATTCACAAGGCGCCACTTATTGTCAGAGGAAGCATGTTGAGTAATTGATAGTGACGTCAGAAACCATGTGAGGCCTTATAACCTTAATTTCTTCATAATAAAAAAAAAATAGCGAAATAATGTTCCGATTTAAAAATTAAGGCCTTAATAATAATATTATAGACGCCACAGTTTTCCGCGGTTTGTGGGCGTTAGAGTGGGCGTGGCCGGAAGCAACTTCGTGGCAAGTTGCAGAGGCATCTCTTAAATGAGTATTCTTAAGCACTACTTTGTAGCTCTTATAGTTTTCGAGATTTTTTCATTTTTGGATTTTCGGGTTTCGTGGGCGTTAGTGTGGGCGTGGCTTGATCGGCAATTCGCATTGCGAGCATCATGCTTAATCGGAACTATCTCTTATAGTTACCGAGATATCAGCTTTTCTAGAAAATCCGAAAACTGTGTTTTGAGCCTTGTGGGCATATGAGTGGGTATGTCAGGATAGTAGTACCACTATAAGATGCGCTGGCATCTAAAGATTATACATACTGAATTTCAACTTTCTAGCTCTAATAGTTCCTGAGATTTC
Source organism: Drosophila eugracilis (assembly GCF_018153835.1). Lineage (NCBI taxonomy): Eukaryota > Metazoa > Arthropoda > Insecta > Diptera > Drosophilidae > Drosophila > Drosophila eugracilis. Next base: position 106,534 of record NW_024572936.1, on the reverse strand, counting down.
AGTGATGTTTTTTCGCGATTTGTGGGCGTCAGAGTGGGCGTGGCAGGATGCTGCGTAGGGACCTCAAGACTCTTCATGGTTAATCTCAACTTTGTATCTCTTATAGTCCCTGACTTACTCTACGAGTAACGGGTATAAATACCCTTTTTTATTCTAAATAACCTTAAAGAATTCGATGGTATTATCGACCTCGACTTGCTTAAACAAGCGAATGCGAAAATGCGAGAGCAATCAGCTTTCAGCACACTGGGACAAGCAGTAAACTTAACATGCCGTCCGCCAATGCTAGACCTAGCATGAGAAACCTTCGCTTGTCCGGTCCGTCTTGGCGGTTAGTTGGGCAGAATATCTAGTATGAGCAAGAAACGAGTTATTTATTAAAGAGGTGGGTGGACAAAGTTCCGAGACTGAACGTTTCATCTGGCCTTGCTTGATTTTGAATGTTACAACCCGGACCGACTAACGCATCCGTCCGTATTTCGACGACGCGATCCAGTAGCCATTGTGACGGCGGGAATCGATCGTCCTTGACTATCACGAGGTCGGCACCCCTTGGGCCTCTGCGGTAAATGTGCCCGTCCCGATTCCAAGCCTTCCAGAAATAGCGTACCCTTGATTGCTTGATAAGAAAGTGCGCTGCAAAGGAGTTTGAGTTTCCTTTGACTGGTTCAAATCGGTTCCGATTTAAAAATTAAGGCCTTAATAATAATATTATAGACGCCACAGTTTTCCGCGGTTTGTGGGCGTTAGAGTGGGCGTGGCCGGAAGCAACTTCGTGGCAAGTTGCAGAGGCATCTCTTAAATGAGTATTCTTAAGCACTACTTTGTAGCTCTTATAGTTTTCGAGATTTTTTCATTTTTGGATTTTCGGGTTTCGTGGGCGTTAGTGTGGGCGTGGCTTGATCGGCAATTCGCATTGCGAGCATCATGCTTAATCGGAACTATCTCTTATAGTTACCGAGATATCAGCTTTTCTAGAAAATCCGAAAACTGTGTTTTGAGCCTTGTGGGCATATGAGTGGGTATGTCAGGATAGTAGTACCACTATAAGATGCGCTGGCATCTAAAGATTATACATACTGAATTTCAACTTTCTAGCTCTAATAGTTCCTGAGATTTCAGTGATGTTTTTCGCGATTTGTGGGCGTCAGAGTGGGCGTGGCAGGATGCTGCGTAGGGACCTCAAGACTCTTCATGGTTAATCTCAACTTTGTATCTCTTATAGTCCCTGACTTACTCTACGAGTAACGGGTATAAATACCCTTTTTTATTCTAAATAACCTTAAAGAATTCGATGGTATTATCGACCTCGACTTGCTTAAACAAGCGAATGCGAAAATGCGAGAGCAATCAGCTTTCAGCACACTGGGACAAGCAGTAAACTTAACATGCCGTCCGCCAATGCTAGACCTAGCATGAGAAACCTTCGCTTGTCCGGTCCGTCTTGGCGGTTAGTTGGGCAGAATATCTAGTAAGAGCAAGAAACGAGTTATTTATTAAAGAGGTGGGTGGACAAAGTTCCGAGACTGAACGTTTCATCTGGCCTTGCTTGGTTTTGAATGTTACAATCCGGACCGACTAACGCATCCGTCCGTATTTCGACGACGCGATCCAGTAGCCATTGTGACGGCGGGAATCGATCGTCCTTGACTATCGCGAGGTCGGCACCCCTTGGGCCTCTGCGGTAAATGTGCCCGTCCCGATTCCAAGCCTTCCAGAAATAGGGTACCCTTGATTGCTTGATAAGAAAGTGCGCTGCAAAGGAGTTTGAGTTTCCTTTGACTGGTTCAAATCGTTCTCCCAGCAATCAGACACACCGGGCAATTGTGTATTGGCGTCAGTTTTGACTTTCTTTTTTTAGAGGTCTCTTCAACGATGGTCATCTTCTGTATTTCTCTTTCATTTTCGCCTTACTGGAGCTTTAGTTGTTCCTACCAGACTACAGAGCAGCAAGGCGGAAAAGTTTAGACATCCCTCTACGGTGCAGACCCAGTCATTGGAAGTTGCATCGATCGAGCCCTTAAACAATACGTTGATTTTATCTCCAACCGAGTATTTGGAAATGGGTGCAGAGGTTTCCTGATGCGCTGTCTTAATGCTTGCAACTTTGTTGCTGGGAACCTTCGCCCGATGGTAATCACGAGCGGACACCATTAGATCCACAGCGTGATCAGTAGCGCGTTTCACATTTGAACGAAATATGTCTCAAGACCCCAAGACGCATTCCAAAAATAGATGCTCGGGTGCTTATCCGTTTCAGATGCAGGGACTGCACTACGTGTTCTGAGACAATGGTTTCCTAAGATCCATGGTCGACCAGGACGGTTATGACTGTGTGCAGACCCTTGTACGGGTTTCGCACGGTAATACGAGCAGTGGGGAGACGAACATTTTTCGAAGAAAAATTCGACGTAGCTAATAGTGTGCTAAAGCTGGTTCTGGCACAAATTTTTGGGCTATTAACCTGTTACATTAGTGGCCGGATAATCACCCTTAACACAACTTTACTATATTACACAATACAGGGTGCGCCATATTTCATGGGCCGATTTAAAGTTTAAAGGAAATCAAAACAAACACATTTTTGAGTTAGTATAATTTACCATCGATAGATACAATTTATTTGGACCAATATAAAAAACAATATTTAATTTACTACCTTATGGGCAATTGAACTCTTTTCGCCGCATTTTTCATCACTCTCTAGAGCATATCGGTCGGTATGGCTCTCATTTCGGCACGGATGCTGTCCTTTAGTTCGTCAAGGATTTGAGGATTACAGGCATAAACTTTGCTCTTCAAATAAACCCACAGAAAGAAGTCTGGAGAAGTTAAATCGGCAGATCTCAGTGGCCAATGGATATCGACATTTTTCGACATCAAAAGTCCAGGGGAATTTCATCGCAATATGACAGTATTGCACGCAACGTTGATTATCCGTGAGCAAAAGGTGCACTTAATACGGAAACAAATGTTAATCATTCTTTAAAATGCGTCGTAAAGTTTCATTAACATTTAAATATTCAGCACGGTTTCCATACGACTCTCCTGGGCCTTCGGCCACTTTTACTCTCACTGCCTCTACCAAATTAGCTGAGCGTCTTGCACATTCATGAACTGCATGTGGACGGTCTGCCACTGTACCAAATTCAAAAAAATTAACCAAAAAACGATAGTGTGTTTTTTTGGAGCGTTTTGGCGAGGATATATTTGACGATATGCCCGTTGAGTTAACACAATTAACTTGTTATTTTCAATATACATTTGCACCATTTAATCGCGTTGTTTAAGCATATAGCGAACCATGATTAAAATTCTACTGTTTTGACGTTTTCAAAACATGTCTGATCAAGCTGATCGGTCGATATTTGAGAAAAATATTCAATGCTTAAATCCGCCCACAAATGATGGCATACCCTGTAAATTATGCGCAATTGTTTTTGATAATTTTGTTGCAATGAAAATGAAAGTTAAATCTACCGCCTACAGCCTAATAAATGATTAAGCAGGCGCGCCACAATTTGTTTATCTGGCCAAAAAACAACCTCTCAGCATTAGTTACATTTTATTTATTCGATTGACAAAGTGAGCAGTAAGTGATTCCCCGTTGATGCAAGTAGATTTATGTTTATGTTGTGAAAGTGCATAAAACTTTAGTTATAATAAAATAGAAATAAACGAATAATAGTTAAAAAATAAACAGCTTCTCTTAATTATCATTATTTTTATGTTTTCAGATTACATTTTTATTATAGTGATATTTTACAATTATGTTGGGTAAATGCTGTAAAAACCTTTTGGTCAAAGGGATTTAATAATAGGCTTTATTTGAATAATTTAAAAATTGAATACTTTTCATATAATCTTTAGTACTGAAATAATTAAGAAATAATAATTTTATAATTGTTTTCTAACCATTTCTGAAAGCAGTGCAGTCTCATTACTAGACATAACGGCACCACTGGATTCCTTAGCAGCATATGAGCTGCTTGTTGCTCGCTGTATAGTTCTGTCTTCATAGCGAGTACGTCCTTGTGAAGCCATTGGTCTATTGAGTGTATTGTTGACGTTGTTTGGTGAATTTGGCGGAGTGTTCTGTGCTGTAAAATGTTTACTTATAAAATCATTTTCTTTCCATCCGTTCTTTTTATAAACCTCTCGCAATTCGTTATGTTGCCACATGGTGTATAAAACTTGACTAGCAAATTTCAACACGCAAGAGGTATATTTTTCTTTTCGTCTTGTTATGATCATTAGCCGGTCGATTCCTCCCGAATCTAGTAAGGAACGAGAAAACTCGGGATTTTTTTAATAACCTCATTAATTGTGGCTAATACAGCTGTTATTGTGTCATCTGAAGTATTTTGGTCATGTTGTAAATTTCCAGATGGGAGTTTCTGTACTAAGTCTCGCATCGCATACTTTCCAATAAGTTCTTTGTTTCGTTGATCAATTGCTAAATTGCGCAGAGCTGTGGCTACTGCACAGACTACGCGATCCACTTCCATCCTAAGAAGCTCCACAAGTATTGGTAGACCTTTTTCCTTACGCACTGTTGCACGAATATCAACACTTGGTTGCCAGTAACATGCAGATAGATTTTGAATTGCTCCAGCTGCGGCTTCGAGAGTTTCTGGATTCGAACAACTTTGCAGTAAGGATAAATAGTATTGAACTACTTCAGGTTGCCATAATTGTCCATATCCCTTGTTCAAATGGTTATAAGTTACTGCATTTTTCGAATACTCTGTGGGAATGTTGCAGTCGTCAAAAGCTTCGGGGTTGTTGGTACCTTCTTTCTTTTTCTTACTCGTTCCAAAGCAGCCTAGATTTTCTCCTGAAATTAAAAGAACAATGTCGAAATATGAGGCAAAAGTACAATATATTTAAAGCTGTTTACTGCGGTTAAGGTGAGAGGTCCATGCATAATCGTCTTAATTTATAAGATTGATTAGTAGCTTAGTAGCTTTTGTTGATCAAAAACCTAACAAACCGACGGCATAAATAAAAGCATTAGCGGTAAAAAAAAATTAAAATATATCACTATATATAAGTAAAGATCTTTAGTTAAATGTACTCTGTTTTAGAAATGTATCGCATTGACCACTGCTGATATTTTATAGACAGCGTATCCTCGAGCTTCTAACTCTTAAAACAATTGACTTATCAAGAAGCTAAGAATAAAGACATATATGAAATAATAATAATAATGAAATATTTTTAATTTTTTTTTTTTTTAATAATATAAATTGGAATATAACGACGTAAAATGGCGACCGTTACCTTTGGAATAACAAAGAAAATAAAAACAAGAGGAAACACGTTTTACACAATTTTAAAATATTAATTTTGCTAGTGGAGATTCACAAGGTGCCACTTATTGTCAGAGGAAGCATGTTGAGTAATTGATAGTGACGTCACAATCCATGTGAGGCCTTAAACCCTAAATTTCTTCATAATAAAAAAAAAAATAGCGAAATAATGTTCCGATTTAAAAATTAAGGCCTTAATAATAATATTGTGGGCGTTAGAGTGGGCGTGGCCGGAAGCAACTTCGTGGCAAGTTGCAGAGGCATCTCTTAAATGAGTATTCTTAAGCACTACTTTGTAGCTCTTATAGTTTTCGAGATTTTTTCATTTTTGGTTTTTCGGGTTTCGTGGGCGTTAGTGTGCGCGTGGCTTGATCGGAAAATAACAATTCGCATTGCGAGCATCATGCTTAATCGGAACTATCTCTTATAGTTACCGAGATATCAGCTTTTCTAGAAAATCTGAAAACCGTGTTTTGAGCCATGTGGGCATATGAGTGGGTGTGTCAGGATAGTAGTACCACTATAAGATGCGCTGGCATCTAAAGATTATATATACTGAATTTCAACTTTCTAGCTCTAATAGTTCCTGAGATTTCAGCGATGTTTTTTTCGCGATTTGTGGGCGTTAACGCCCACAAAACCCGAAAAACCGAAAATGCAAAAATCTCGAAAACTATAAGAGCTACACAATTTTGCTTAGGAACACGTATTTAGGAGATGCCTCTGCAACTTGCCACGAAGTTGCATCCGGCCACGCCCACTCTAACGCCCACAAACCGCGGAAAACTGTGGAGTCTATAATATTATTATGAATGCCTTCGTTTGACCTTGTGTAACTTATTTCTGTTAATATCTATCGATTTACAAAAGATTTTTCAAATCGGAACATTATTTCGCTATTTATGAAGAAATTAAGGTTATAAGGCCTCACATGGGCAGTGACGTCACTATAAGCATACTCAACATACTTCCTCTGACAATAGGTGGCGCCATGTGAATTACCACTAGAAAAATAATATTTTAAAATTTTGTAAAACAGTAACGGGTATCTTATAGTCGCGGCACTCGACTATAGCGTTTCCTCTTGTTTATTCTAAATAACCTTAAAGAATTCGATGGTATTATCGACCTCGACTTGCTTAAACAAGCGAATGCGAAAATGCGAGAGCAATCAGCTTTCAGCACACTGGGACAAGCAGTAAACTTAACATGCCGTCCGCCAATGCTAGACCTAGCATGAGAAACCTTCGCTTGTCCGGTCCGTCTTGGCGGTTAGTTGGGCAGAATATCTAGTATGAGCAAGAAACGAGTTATTTATTAAAGAGGTGGGTGGACAAAGTTCCGAGACTGAACGTTTCATCTGGCCTTGCTTGGTTTTGAATGTTACAACCCGGACCGACTAACGCATCCGTCCGTATTTCGACGACGCGATCCAGTAGCCATTGTGACGGCGGGAATCGATCGTCCTTGACTATCGCGAGGTCGGCACCCCTTGGGCCTCTGCGGTAAATGTGCCCGTCCCGATTCCAAGCCTTCCAGAAATAGGGTACCCTTGATTGCTTGATAAGAAAGTGCGCTGCAAAGGAGTTTGAGTTTCCTTTGACTGGTTCAAATCGTTCTCCCAGCAATCAGACACACCGGGCAATTGTGTATTGGCGTCAGTTTGACTTTCTTTTTTTTAGAGATCTCTTCAACTATGGTCATCTTCTGTATTTCTCTTTCATTTTCGCCTTCCTGGCTTGCACATGTGATTCCTCTGAGCTTTCGGAAAGTAAACCGCTTGGTGCAATATGTGCAATATCTATCTTCTTGTTCCTGATCAGTAAAACATAGCTGGAGCAGTCGATCCATAGAATAATTGCCTACCGCGTGCTGCCCACCTCCGGAGCTTTAGCTGTTCCTACCAGACTACAGAGCAGCAAGGCGGAGACCTTGAGACCTCCCTCTGCGGTGCAGACCCAGTCATTGGAAGTTGCATCGATCGAGCCCTTAAACATCACGTTGATTTATCTCCAACCGAGTATTTGGAAATGGGTGCAGAGTAATCAGTTAATCTTTGCATTTTTGTTGCTGGGAACCTTCGCCGCTTGTAGTCACGAGCGGACACCATGAGATCCACAGCGTGATCAGTTGAGCGTTTCACATTTGAACGAAATATGTCTCCCATCTTAGCCGATTGCCTGTCCCTCGCAGAAACGCTTGCGCAATGCCTCGTTGTCCAAAAGCACTCGAAGACAGCGTACCTGGGTTGCTTTCCTCACTCCTTCCGCCCATCCTGAAAGTTTTGCAAAGGCGCAAAATATGGCCGCCGCCACAATGGTAACACTCTGCACTGTGAACTCGCACTTGTTCGGGTCGGGCCAGCACTGGAGTCCGTACGATGATCGTTCTAAAACGATCCCAACTCCCTATAGGATGGAATGGTGGCACCGCTTACTTGATGCTGCTCCCAAGCGTTGTGGGTCTCCTTCGGTAACCTTGATGCTACGTAATGCGGCAACCAGTGCTGCGATTCCCCATTCAAGGCTTGGACGCGACGGAATGCAGTCAGGCAAAGATTGACTGTGCTTAGCATCGAGCATATTGGCGCGTAGATGGCGTTCATGTGGTGAACGATAACGAGACGAGGATTGTTGTACCTCTTGATCATCAGGCTACTGAATAGTTTCCTTCTATAAGCTGCATTTGACGGATGTCGTTATTGCGATTTGCATGCAACGATTCCTTCAGAAAGTGCAATTTCTGAATACTACTCAAATTGCTGATATTGTGGATGAGGCCCGTGAAGTCATCATAGTAGCCTGGCCAATCGACACACGCGCCGGAGAAACGGACATCTGCGGCATGTTCAGCTGCACTTCCACTTCGCCGCACCCCGATTTTGGCGCACGAGCCTCTGGTCTAAGCTTGTCCAAATCCCCAGCGAAAGCGAAATATGCATCCGTGTACCGCTCCTCGAACTCCGCCTAAAAATCCTTCGTTGCATAGGTCGAATCAGAAAATCCTTTCACGTTCACAAGCACCCTGAAAGCGATCCGTCGTTCCTCCACTTATAATAATAAATATAATAATATAATAATATAATAATAATATAGAATAAATTCTAGTTTTCCTGGGTTGCGAATTTTTCCTAAAATTTTGCAACATAGATTTTAGAGACTGAAATCCATTTGTCTGCAAATTGACTAACTGCTCCAAAGTCGGAGCATCCGATTCAGCCTTCATGTTGGCAAGTGTAAAATATGAACTTAACGCGAAAACTTAGTTAATTCTTGTCTTGCACATAACTTGTTCACTTACTCAGTTATGTATACCAGAATCCACCCAAAGAAGCGATGAAAGGTATCGCCTCCGGAGTTCAAGAAACTGAAATGTCCTCTATGAGCGTAGGTATCGACGTATCAGCGAAGATAAAAGAACGTTTCGAACTTCAAGAAACTATGTATGCCTATGTATCGCCGACCTCCTTTCTCGCGATTTGCAGAGCCGCCTTGCAAACTTAACACAGCTGCGATCTAATGGCGTCTATGTACATATGGTATACATGGTTATGTTTAGTTATTATCCCCATGTATAGTTGTGACCCTTGTATTCAGACTAACAAAGGGTCATTGTATGACAGATAAATTCACAAAAACGTTTAATTACTATATCTGTTTAATATGTATAATGTGTAAATAGCGTCCCGCGTTAGATTCGCGACTGGTATCGCGTTCAGCTCTCGCTCTCGTGATCTCACGCATCGTCCCAAAATGCGAGAGCGATCAGCTGATCGCTCCCAGCACACTGGGACGAGCATTAAACTTAACAGGCTGTTAGAACGGACGACACAGACATATTTTTAGAAATCATTTTGGCTAAAAATAGAATCGTCATTACAGATTTGGAGAACATCCTAATGGGCTTAACCCTACCAAAATTAAATATTGCAAGTCCGGCTATTCAGATACCTCCGAAATTGGCGGATTTAAGGACTACCACCCTGTTAACATTAGTTGTTAGAAATATTAGAAGTATTTAGTATAAGTGTTTTTCAAAATTCCGATATCATTCATTTGCTTACCAATTCCATAATCATAAGCATGTTTTTAATAAGATAACAGTCTCTCCGGTCCAGTACCATAACAAGATTCTAGACTTTGAAGACGGACACCTAGTCGCTGAGTGCCCGGAATGAAACCGCGACATCGGGTATTGCAAGTATCCTTTTGCAGGGAGTTCTAAAACGACAGTTGTGCTCAACAATTAATTCCTGGAGTTATTGCGCATTGTATCACGGTCCCAGGTCACCTGGATCCAATAACTGAGGTAGGCCACGGCACCCTCATATTGAATGAGGCCAACATGACCATAAGCGACGACCAAGGACGAGACAAAAAAATATCTGGAACGTATCTGGTAGCCTATTAAGACACATAAAGCCTCAACGAAACTTGGCTCGTAAACCAGCTGGGAGATTCGATGAAAAAACCCGCTGTGTTGGCCATGACCATGGTCAACATCACGTCCCACCAAAATCGGCTAAGTTTTCCGTTCCTGCACGAGCTGGGTCTGAGAAACCTTCACCACACTGGGACCTTTAGGAAAGAACTTTTCCCTCCTCTGCAACTCTCTTGCCATACTCGGCTTTCTCCTGCTATGCTCCACCTTTTGGCTCGGCTACCACCATCTAAAGACCGAGGGCTACCCCAAATCAGGAGGTAATGATTACATGGAACAATCGGGTCACCGGCTCGGCGAACACTTAAAAGGAGGAGAAGTTAACACACCCAGTTCCCTAATTGGGAAACGGCCGAGCTGTATACGTAATAAAGAAACCGCCGACTCCGCATTCTGGGGGCACTCGCCCGCAGCCGGCAAGAACACCTGCGCAGCAAGTGATCGTCAGCAACCAGATACCGAATGCTGATCCGGCACTTTTGCGACTGCGCTGCGGCCAAACGAAGGCTTATAGGTGCAGCCGGATCAGACCCTTAGGTTTATCTTAAATCGCACTCCGCAGTCATAGCTGTGTAAAATAATCATTGTAACACTGTTTTTTTTTCCTTTGCCTCAACAGGCTTAGGCGAAATATCTCGGGCAATATTATTGGTGCAACGCTTTACAAAAAGGGACGCCCAATCAAAATGATTTCAAGGAAAATAAAAGATAGATATATTGACGAAGCTACAAATGAGAGTTATAAGCCATCAAATGGGCTCTGACCAAGCTACCGCACTATTTATACGCGGTTAAACACAAAAGTTTGTTTACTGATCAGCAGCCTCTGACCTTCGCGGTACCGGATTCGAACCAGAATGCAAAAATTAAAGGGTGGAAAGCTCGCATCGACGCAGGGGAAATTGTCAACGGATTGAAAGTATTTCCCATAAGTTCTCAAAGTTCAAAGCCGTGCAACCTATTCCGATAGGACGAATGAGTACCTCAAACCTTGAACTAACTTCCAACGGCCAAAACGATATATTGTGACAATGAACCACCATTGAATTCGCATTCGACCTCGGCCATTCTATTTAACCACTTTGGAGTTGGTATTGTAAATGCACGACCCTTTCGTACTGTATCTAACAAGTAGAACGCTGTACTGTACTTGAACTCGCTACGTGCATTAAAATAGACAAAGATATAACCGTCACCAGGTAATTTTTTTAGCCACTACCAGGTACAACAAATCAATTCACTCGGTCATTAACAACATACCAGCTAACGTTGTGCAGGCGAACTCGGACGACTTACAAATAGAAATCCAGGAAAATATAAGAAAATCTCAGAACGCGCTTAGAAACGGCTACGAAATAAACTTAAACCTTTGTGTGAGGAGGCAGCCGTAGAAGCAAGCCTGGGGACAAATGTCCTTATTAACATGAAGAATGATCCACTAGGACAATCTTAAATGATTCAACCAAACAGTGCCCTATTTTTATATATGCCCTATACTCGTAGAGTAAAATGATATATTAGATTCGATGAAAAATATATAACAGGTAGAAGGAAGCGTTTCCCACGCTATAAAGTATATATATTCTTGATAGCAATAGTCAATAGGAAAGTCGATTGAGCAGTCCGTTCGTCCGTCCATCCGTCCGTATTAACGCGGAGATCTCAGAAGTTACAAGAGACACAAAGTTAAGGGCAAGTTTATTTCAGCATCCTACCACGTCCACAAATCGAGGCAAACTAAAATCGCTGAAATCTCAGGAACTGTTACACAACACAAAACCCGAAAAACCAAAAATGCTAAAATCTCGGGAACTATAAGATCTAGGAAACGTATTTTGGAGATGCCACTGCAACTAGACGCGAATTTACATCCGACAAAGCCCACTCTAACGCTAACAAATCGCGAAAAACTGTGGCGTCCATATTATAATGTATCTATTCGTTCGACCGTGTATAACATTTTTTGTTAATATTTATCGAGGCTGACTTCACTATCAGTTTCTCAACATGCTTTTTCTGACTAATGGTGAATAGATCGCACTAAATAGTTTGTTAGACCAAACAATGATGGTGAATAGACCACGCTAAATGGTTTGTAAGACCATTTCCCGAATTGGGTTGATTGATGGTAAATAGATCACGCTAAATGGTTTGTGAGACCATTTTCCATTTTTCCATTTACGCCTTATTCAAGTCAACTGCTCGTGGTCAGAAAGCGAGAGCGATAGAGAGAGCTAGCAAGCCAATATTCGTGTGAACAGACCATCTCAAGAAGAAATATCTTACATGCTTATAAATATTCCAAACTATAATTAGTTATGTGGTTTCTCAAAATCCCTGAAACTAAGTTTCTGAACTAGACAGAATGGCAATTTTAGAAATAGGTCGAGCAAGTTCTCCTGAAGAAGTTACGGATCGTACCACCTCGTCCTCGCTCGGATAGACTTCAATTATGCGCGCCAAAATCCAATAGAAGTGGGGTGTGTTTAAATCCTTGATGATCGCCATGTCACCAGTTGCAATGTTCTTTCTCTCCTTGTAGCATTGCCTGTATATTTTGCCAGTAATCCAGTCGATTAACTGCTATGTGGACAAAATCGCCCTCTTAGACTGATGTATAAGGGCGTCCAATCAGCAGGTGTGAGGGTGACAAGTAGCAAGCCTCGATGTTTGACGTAGCGAAGAGTGGGCGTGAATTGACGGCGGACTCGATTTGAGTCAGAAGGGTGTGCATTTGCTCAAATATGAGGATGGAATTTCCGATGACGCGACGCAAATGAACAACAGAGAACAGCTCTGTCCCGAAAAGCTGATTCCCCTTTTCCGCTCCAGTGGGGTGCGTGCGGTGGTATACAACTCCATTTGATACCCTCGCTGGCCAACGCTTGGGTTCCTTGAGTGTTATGCTGCTGCGACAAGATGAGCTCATACACGTCTAACACCTTCTTTGCTTTCCCAAAGTTGCGACCGTTGTCGCTGAAGATGTGGGTAGACTTGCCTCGACCGGAGATTAAACGACGAAGTGCAGCGAGAAATGTCTCCGTGCTGAGATCTGAGCCAACTCCAAGTGAATTGCGGAGGTCACTTGGCAGAAGATAGACACATTTATCCCTCGCACCCAGTATTTTCGAATGGGTATGCTTGACGGACTCGACCAGCTGGCAAGTCATGTATTGATCAGTTGTTTTGTGGGGTTGTCGAAAACATTTGCGACAAGCATGTGTAAGCTTGCGAATCATGTTGCGTGCACCAACTATCCAATATTGTTGGCGAACGATGACGAAAATTGCTGACACCTGATGAAGATGTAAAAAAAAAAAAATTGTGTTGGGATGGTTGCATTCTTCAGGGGCCAGCTATGAGCTAGGCTTAGATATTCGTTCATAAATTTTGAATATTGATGCGTAGCTTCATATCACTCTGCAAGTGACATTCCACAGCATGGAAGCGTGATGACACCTTCATGTTTGATCGTCCTTTTGGTGTATTTGGGATCGAATGCTGTGTTTTTTGGTCGTCTAACACGGAGTCTACCATCAGATCCAAACAAATCAATCTTTGCCTCATCGGACCAAAGGACATTTTTCCAGTTCTGGAGGGTCTCTTGGTTTTTGGGGGCAATATAATGCTATGGGGATGTTTCTCTGCTTCAGGTGTTGGTCCACTATATTGGATACAGGGCAACATCTGTGCTACAGACTAATTAAACATAATGATGGACGTTATGTTAACATATGCCGAAGATTAAATGCCTTTGAAGTGGGTAATTATTAAGGATAAGGAACCCAAACACACATCGTAGCATGCTAAAAAGGGGATCCAGGAAAATAAAGTCGACGTTATGGATTGGCCAGCTCAGTCACCCGACTTAAACCCTATTGAGCATTTGTGGGACATTCTTAAAAAACGTTTAAGTGGTTTTTAGCCAATAAATAAGAAGCATTTGTGGGAGAAAATCCAGGAGGAGTGGTACTCCATTAAGCCAGCAATATAGTCCAATCTGGTGGAGTCTATGCCTCGTAGGTGTGCCGGACTTTTTTTAAAACCATGGTAACGTTACAAAATATTAAATCTGATAACATGGTTAATTTTGCTAAGCTAGTGAATTTGGATAACGATTAGTCAGGTCGTTTCTATTTTTATTTCCAAGTCAAATACATAAAATTTAAATTAAAAATAATTTTTTAGCTAAATGAATAATGTTAAATGCATTTTTGTTTTCTAGTATATAAGATAGATAAGATAAGGTATAAGTAAAAAAAAAACCAGAGGAAGCGCTATAGTCGAATGCCGCGACTAAAAGATACCCGTTACTGTTTTACACAATTTTAAAATATTCTTTTTGCTAGTTGAGATTACCCAAGCGCCACCTATTGTCGAAGAAAGCATGTCGAGTAACTGATAGTGATGTCACTGCCCTTGAACCTAAATTTCTTCATAAGTAGCGAAAAATCTGAAAAATCTTTGGTAAATCGATAGATATAAACAGAAATAAGTTATACAACGTCAAACGAAGGCATTCATAATATAATTATAGACGCCACAGTGTTTCGCGGTTTGTGGGCGTTAGAGTGGCCGTGGATGAATAAAAACTCGTGGGCAGTCGCAGTGGCAACCCTTACATACATATTCTTAAGCCTAACTTTCTAGCTCTTTTAGTTCCCGAGATTTTTGTATTTTTGGTTTTTCGGGTTTTGTGGGCGTTAGGGTGGCTAGATGGAAAGAAAACAATTCGCATTTGGGGCATCATTATAATCTACATGCTTAATCCAAACTTTCTATCACTTATAGTTACCGAGATATCAGGTTTTCTTGAAAATGCGAAAACCGTCTTTTGAGCTTGGTGGGCGTATAGGTGGGTGTGGCCAGATAATAGTAATACTAAAAGATGCGCTGGCATTCAAGGTTTATGCATACTGAATTTCAACTTTCTAGCTCTAATAGTTCCCGAGATTTCAGCGATTTTAGTTTTTCTCGATTTAGGGGCGTTAGAGTGGGCGTGGCAGGATGATGTAATAAACTTGCGCTGTCCCGGGATCTCAAGAATCTTCATGATTAATCTCAACTTTTTACCTCCTATAGTTCCTGAAATCTCAGCGTTCATACGGACGGACGGTCGGACGGACGGACATGGCTCAATCGACTTCGCTATTGATCCTGATCAAGAATATATATACTTTATAGGGTCGGAAACGCTTCCTTCTATCTGTTACATACTTTTCAACGAATCTAGTACTCTACGAGTAACGGGTATAATTAAAATATCGACTCATTACCACGTTCTTTACTAAAAATACGTATTTAAACCCAAAGTGAAAATTCGTTTCTATTATTTTTTCCATCACTGTATGTGGTTCCTCAACGCTGACAAAAGGTGGCGATTTTTTGAATTTCCATTTAACAATGTATAACTGTAGACTATTGCGTTTCTTCTTGATTTTTTTGTTTTAAGCTAAATTATTTGTACATTTGTACTCAGATACCTCTCCTAAAGCAAAAAAATGGTTTAAGCTCAAATCCATAGAGTTGGAATCATACCTTATCTCTATCTTTCCTATACTAATTATTCGCAGGCCAGGTAAATTCGAATTGTTGATAGTCAAACCAAATACGGTAGGATTTAACATTCGTCACTTATACAGCGGACCTCTCAGAAGTAAACAATGTGATCAATATGTTTCCGCTATCCTAGTTCCTAAACGTTGCTACTGCTCATTTTAAGGACTTATCATAAAACTTCCTAAAATAAACTTATTATTTAGAGAGATAACCGGTATTTCGATACCTATAGTGAGACAGTATTACAGATAATAGACACGTCATTAAAAAGGTGAGGTGGCGCATAAAACACAACAGAGCGACCTGCACCCTTTATCCTTTGCTCCGTGTGCATTTGTTTTTGTAAATACTCGCTGCATATGGAGTGGTTCATCTATAAGGTTTGAGGCGACGCTTTCAATATAATTTGTTCTTGTTAACATTTCGGTGTGGCCGAATGCCACCATAAGATACATACATACCTAATCCGACCTTTCTAGCTCTAATAGTTCCTGAATCGAAAGTTTGTTATCTCCTAAGACAGCAATAATCTGCCTGCGAGATTCTGCAGAAGTTTTCCCCTGTAAAATTTCAAAGTTGCCCGAATTTCTGCGTTTGTGAACTCCATTTCAATCGATTGTAATTTTTTAACGTGGAAGCTCATGTAAACAAACTACTATACGTCATTTTAAAGGTGATGCCATTACCTTTCAAACGATATACAGCAATGCCAGATACGATTATGTTTGACTTCACAAGCGAAGCGCGAAATTTGAATATAAAACGGTATGTCATTACCAATATATTCTTAATCAGTAACAATAGCGAAGTCGCTGACATCTCAGGAACTATTCAGACTAAGCATGAAGATTCTTGAGGTCCGTTGTCGCATTTTCTAAAAAAGCTGATATCTCGGTAACTATAAGTGATAGAAAGTTCTGATTAAGCATGTAGGTTTTTATGATGCTCCCAATGCGAATTGTTTATTTCCGATCAAGCCACGCCCACTTTAACGCCAAAAAAAAATCCGAATAACCAAAAATGCGAAAATCTCGAGAACTATAAGAGCTAGAAAGTTGTGCTTAAAAATACGTATTTAAGAGATGCCACTGCAACTTGGCACGAGTTTTCATTCGGCCACGCCCACTAACAACGAAAACTGTGGCGTCTATAGCATTATTACGAATGCCTTCGTTTGACCTTATATAACTAATTTCTGTCAATCTCTATCGATTTACCAAAGAACTTTCAAATCGGACAAAAAACTAAAAACGCCAAAATCTCAGGAAGTATTAGAGCTAGAAGGTTTGAATTGAGTACGTATAATCTATAGATACCATCTCATCTTATGGTGGTACCGTTATCCGGCCACAGCCCCTCTTACGTCCACAAACGGTCACAAAACTCGGAAAACCGACAATGTAAAAATCTCGAGAACTATAAAAGCTAAAAGTTAAGCCTAAGAACACGTATTTGAAAAATGCCACTGCAACTTGTCACGAAGTTTCATTCGGACACGCCCACAAACCGCTGAAAACTGTGTAGTCTACAATATTATTATGAATGCCTTCGTTTGACCTTGTATATCTTATTTATATTAATTCCTATTGATTAACCAATGGTTTCTTAAATCGGAACATTATTTCGCTATTTAAGAAGAAATTTAAGTTATAAGGCCTCATATGGGCAGTGACGTCACTATCAATTACTCAACATGCTTTTTCCGACAATATGTGGCGCTTTGAGATTTTAAGCTAGCACAATGAATATTAAAATTGTGTAAAACAGGTAACTGGTATCTATAGTCGCGGCACCTGACTATAGCTTTTCTTCTTGTTTCTTGTTTTTAAAATAATATGATTGTATCATATAAAGTATATTTTCTAGTTCAGAATCAATAGCCAAGTTGATTAATCTATGTCCGTCTGTCGGTATAACTGCTGAGATCTCAAGTAGTTCTTATAAGAGATAAAGAGTTAGGATTTAAAATACACATTCATTCATTCACATTGTTAGTAGATTAGCGCCGCGGACGTCGCTTATTCTACACTTAACCGTGAACAGCCAGCTGCAAGAATTTTATCACTGCTTATTGAGCCGATTTTTCGACGAAAATTCAAATTTTTAATAGATAGTTATAATAAAATTTGAATGGTATAATCTTTGACTAAAATGAATCAAGAGATTTTTATTGTTTTGGTGCATCTCAGAAATTTTACCAGCCCTTCAAATTCAACTGTTTGATTGCATGCGTGCGGAACTAAAAAGCGGGAGAAAGATTTTTTACTTGCGAGCGTGCTAAAATTGTTGTGGTTTAAGCAATTTTCCATAAAATTATGGAAAAGAAAGACAAAGGTAGGTAGAATATTTGTATTAAAAAAGACTTTGTTAATGTTTGGGTCAGCAAAAAAAAAAGCTACCCCAATAAGCAGTCGTAATCGAACTTTTGGAATAACATGAACAACAAAAACTATTTTCCTGATTTTGATGATAGCAATAGTGATAGTGATTCAGATTCTGACTCTGAAAATCCGTTTTCAATACAAATTAATGTAAAAAACGACTTTTAGGAGTATTTTTAAAAGAAAAATGCTTATTTATAGTAATTTTGAATGCATTATGTTAGTTCTTACTGATTAATAATAATTATTAAGTGTTCAAGTGTTAAGAAGTAAAAACGTTTGTTGAATTTAACGTGTGCTAGCATTATTTATTACCGTACAAGTGGTCAGATCGATCTGCATCGATCATATGTACCAACTTTGAAAAAACTACCTTTAAAACTTTAATTTTCGTCGAAAAATCGTCTGATAAGAGAAGTAATAGCCAAGTTCGATTAAGCAAGAGGGCGGACTGGTTCAACCTGAGTGAATGAACTGGTTTGTATCATTACATAGGTGAGGTAGCGATGCAAAACCAGGATCAGAGGACCGACAAAGTCAGCTTTGAGAAGGTATGATAAGAAATGTGCATTTTATGTAGTCGCAAACGCTTCGATCTACTTATTACATTCTTTTCAACGAATATACTCTTTTACTCTACGAGTAACTGGTATAAAAACTACATGCTTAATCCCAAATTTCTATCACTTATAGTTAACTAGATATCAGCCTTTCTACAAAAAGCGAAACCCGTCTTTCGAGGTTGGTGCGCGTAAGAGTGGGTGTGGCCGGATAATGGTACAACCATAAGATGGGATGGTATCTCAAGATTATACATCCTTAATCTCAACTTTCTAGCTCTAATAGTTCCTGTGATTTTAGAAATTAGAGTGATTGTGGCAGGGTGCTAAAGTAAACTCTTTTTCTCTTATCTCAGCTTTCATACGGACAGACTGACAGTTCCTATAAGAGATAAAAAGTTGGGATTTAAAATGCGTATTCTTAAGATGCCTTGGAGGCGCATGTTTGTCATGTGCACATGTTTATTGACGTTTTTAAGTTGTTTTGCAGCTGTGCACTGAGAGAAAGAAAAACTTCTTTGAACAAAAAATTGTTAGTAGATTAGCGCCACGATTGTCGCTTATAGAGCCGATTTTACGACGAAAATTCAAATTTTTCTAGAGTGTTATAGTAAAATTTGAATGGTATATACTTTGATTAAAACTAATCAAAAGATTTTAGTGACTTCAGTGTTTATTTTATTATTTATTTAAAATGTAATAACTGCAATATTTAATAATTATTTACCTTTCGATGATGACGGAAATGCCTTTTCCGGTGTTATAAATGGATGCTTGTCGTAATTGGGATCTTCAACCTCTTGACAACGGTATGAGAGATTGCGAAGTATGCATACGCAATTTTCAACTGTTTTATTCCCAATATTGTTTTTCTCAATCGCTGTTCGTACTACATAAAGAAGACATTCTACTAAGTGTTCGCAGTTACGAAGACATCCTCTTGCATGTTCTCCAGCAGAGCTGACATTTCGTAACACTCCAGAAGCATTTCGAAATACTGTAGAAAAACACGTCTCTCCACAACACACTGCATCCCACCCGGAATGAGGCTTAATAACGCTGCAGACTATAGCAACGAGTGCTTCGTCAATAATTGAACGTTTTAAATCTTCACAGGAAGACATATTCCACAATACTCCAGTCACTAATTCTTTAACTTCTGTTTCTTGAGATCGACAAAGAAGATGTACCAATGCGTCTATTCCACCAGCATTTTTTATTCCTCGTTTGTTTTCATCATTTTGTCTGCCGTAAGATAAATTTCGCAGGGCACCGCAAGCATTTCTAAAATAAAGAGCAAGACAAAAAAATATAATAAAATATATATCTTAAAAATAAATTTCATAAACTGCTGAACATTTTTAACATGCGAAGACTGGCTGGCTTGCGTGTAAAGTCGATATAAATAAAAAATTATAAAGTGGATCATACTATACTCTCAGTTTACCAAAATGTACTTATTTCGTAACTGTTGTGGTCACCGTGGGGATAGTTAGTTCAAACAAAAAAGCTGCTATAAATAAAGTAGGCATGGTGACAAGTTATTACCTTTATTTTAACATAAATTGTGAAAAAAATTTCTTATTTGAAAAATGGCAATTGTAAATCGAGGTATTGACAGCACATACTTGTACTGCGTATGCATCTCAAGAAGTTAAGTTCTTGAAATCCAGCGTTTATATAGTCAGACGAACTCGACTATTGGTGAATATATATTCTGTATAGGGTCAAAAACGATTCCTTTTTTTTTTTTTTTTTGTGGGAGTAAAACTTTACATTTCAATAAAACAACGATGTATTAATCGATCGAAATTTTTTTTTATAAGATAATAATAATATTGGGGCATTACATTTTAAATATGATTTCTGGCATATGACCCCAACGGCTGGCTCGGCTGTAGTCCAATCTGGACGTCCGATTTTCGATGACTGTAACTGTCGTTTTTGAAGAAGTAAGGACCAATGATTCCACCAGCCCATAAAGCGCACAAAGCAGTTAGTTTTTCTGGATGAAATGGTGTTTTGACATACACTTGAGGGTTAGCTTCACTCCAAATGCGGCAGTTTTGTTTGTTGATGTAGCCATTCAACCCGAAGTTCGCTTCATCAGGTTTTTCGACGATAAAATGGACGTAGGGCGAGATACGTATTCCGCACAGAACCATTATTTTCGAATTAAACTTCCACTATTTAAAAGCGTTGTTCAGGCGTGACTCTATTCATAATACTCTATACAGAATAAACTTGAAAGCTGGTAAATTGGTTGCCATCTTGAACAGTAATGCCATCATAAAGTTGTATAGCTCTAAAAAAAAACACCCTTTAGATAACGTCAACGATATATATGTATATTTATATATAAAATGCTGGTCGACAAAAATTAAACGCATATTTTTCACCAAAGGAGAACTCAAGGTTTGAGAGGCATCTGTTCAGAAAATGTTTTGCCGAATTTGTTCTGTGTGAAGTATACCTGCTGAAAATCATGGCTTTTCAATTCACGAATGAAAAAGTTGGTAATCATGGCTCTATATCTTGTGGAATTGCATTTTAAATATGATTTCTGGCATACGACCACCACGGCTGGCTCGGATATAGTCTAATCTGGACGTCCAGTTTTCGATGACTCTTTCCAACATTTGTGGCCGTATATTGGCAATAACACGGCCAATGTTGTGTTCTAAACTCAAGCGTTTGTGGCTTATCAGAATAGACCAATGACTTTACGTAGCCCCACAGAAAGTAGTCTAGCGGTGTTAAATAACCAGATCTTGGAGGCCGATTTAACTTACCATAGTTAATGACTCGCTGCGCGTTGCGAAATACAAAATGGGGCAATCCCGTCTGGGTCACCAAAATGTTGAGCAACTTAGAGTTTTTAATTGCTGTAGAATAAATAAACCAGGGCAGTTCGATTTCCAAATTTTATTCCGAGTTCATATCAAACCAAATCAACCTCGCAACAAGACCACCCCAAATGCAAGAAGTACAAGCTTAACCACAAAAGCTTCGAGCTACAGCAGTTCTAAAAAATCTCCCAAAAGCGCATGCATTACAAAATAACAGTAAAGTGCATGCGAAAGTCGGAGAACCAAAACAAAATAGAAACTGCTGATAAACCCGCCGCGGCTAAACGGCGTCGGGGTCACCAATATGTTGAGCAACTAAGAGTTTTTAATTGCTGTAGAATAAATAAACCAGGGCAGTTAAATTTCCAAATTTTATTCCGAGTTCAAATCAAACCAACTCAACTCCGCAACAAAACCACGCCAAATGCAATAAGTACAAGCTTAACAACAAAAGCTTCAAGCTACAGCAGTTCTATTAAAGCTCCCAAAAGCGCATGCATTACAAAATAACAGTAAAGTGTATGCGAAAGTGGGAGAACCAAAACAAAATAGAAACTGCTGATAAACCCGCAGCAGCTAAACTGCGTCGGGCTCACCAAAATGTTGAGCAACTAAGAGTTTTTGATTGCTGTAGAATAAATAAACCGGGGCAGTTCAATTTCCAAATTTTATTCCGAGTTCAAATCAAACCAAATCAACAACAAAAGCTTCGAGCTACAGCAGTTCTATAAAATCTCCCAAAAGCATGCACTACAAAATAACACTAAAGCGCATCGAACGTGGGAGAACCAACACAAAATAAAAACTGCTGATAAGCCCCGCGGCTCATTCGCAGCAGTCTGGCGTCTTATGTCGCCAGAGCATGTGCATCGTGAGAGCGCAACTCTTCGATGGACTTGTGTGTAGAGTTATATGTGCGTACAGCGGTCCCTTGCAGACGACGGATATTATCCTTATATAGCGACTCAATAATTCGCATCTGCTTTCACATCATACTCGAAAAGCTGAGGGGTCCGTCGATTTCGCTGTATTCTTGTGAGTGGATCTGATCCTTGAAGGATCGAACATGTTCTTGATATTGGTCGTCTCGTGGGTAACCGTGTCCCTGGTGGTCTGCACCTCGATACTGAGGCGGCACAATAAAAGGGATAGCTAAATAAGCGAGAGAGATAAGCTTATGGAATGACAGCGCGCTGAGGAAGGAGATCAAAAGCCTGCTGAGTGTGGCGCAATGATGGGAACGAGAGGAAGACCAAGAGCAGGCGGAAAGCATTTGAGAAGAGCAGTCAGGAGTCAACAGACGTAAAAAAGATCATTGCGACTCGCTGCGCGTTGCCAAATACAAAATGACGGACGAAATCCACTATCGCATCTTACCATTAGCACGCCACACCCACTCATATGCCCTAGACTATAGCGTTTCTTCTTGTTTATGATGCCCCAATGCGAATTGCTTTTTCCCATCTAGCCAAGTCCACAAAAGTTCTCACTCCAGCTCGACGAGAGTTTTCATCTGGCCAGGTCTACTCTAACGCACACAAGCCGCGGAAGCTGTGACGTCCATAATATTATAATGTATGTCTTCGTTTGACCTTGTATGACAAGTTTTTTGTAATATCTATCGATTTACCAAAGATTTTTCAAATCGGTACATTTTTTCACTATTTATGAAGAAATGCAGGTTATAAGGCCTCAAATGGACAGTAACTTCCCCATCAGTTAGTAAACATGCTTTTATGACAAAAGGTGGCGCTTCGGCCATTTACACTAGCAAAATAAATAATTAACAAGAGGAAACGCTATAGTCGAGTGCCGCGACTATATGATACCCGTTACTGTTTTACAAAATTTTAAAATATTATTTTGCTAGTGCCACCTATTGTCAGAGAAAGTATGTTGAGTATGCTTATAGTGACGTCACTGCCCATGTGAGGCCTTATAACTTAATTTCTTTATAAATAGCGAAATAATGTTCCGATTTGAAAAATCTTTTTGTAAATCGATAGATAATAAATAATAAAATAATAAATTATGTCCGAAATTTTATGTTTAACAGAAAAATAATAATTCGTGTCGGTCAACACAGATCCAACACACTACCCTTATTCAATGGAATCCCTTAAGGATCCCCAATCTCCGTTATACTATTCCTCATAGCCTTTAATAAATTGTCCGATATAATATCCTTACACAAGGAAATCACAGTTAATGCATACGCTGATGACTATTTTCTCATAATTAACTTTAATAAAAAGAAAAATATTAGCTTTAACCTAGGCAACTTTCTAAATGACATAGAAAACTGGGGTTCATATTCCGGGGCATCCCTATCCTTATCAAAGTGCCAACACCTCCACATTTGCAAAAAGCGCAACTGCACTTGTGTCGTTACATTCAATAGCATGCAAATCCCCACAGTAAACTCGTTAAAAATCTTAGGAATAAATATAGACAGCAAATACAAATGAAACACACACATAGATAAACTTATACCTGCACTTCATAAAAAACTAAATATAATAAAATGCCCATCCAGTCTCAAGTTTAACTGCAGCACATACACATTAATTAACGTGGTAAAAGCTACTATTGTTGCAAAAATAGATTACGGCCTGTTCCTATACGGACACGCACCCAAAACCACACTTAACAAATTAAAACCGCCCCTAAACTCCGCTATTCGCCTAGCTCTCGTCGCCTTTCGTTCTACTCCAACAAATAACCTCCTACAAGAAGCCAATATTCCTCCAATAGAATTAAAACGAGATCTGCAAACAGCCAAACTAACTAAAAACCTCATTTAATCCAATGACACACCAATTCACAAATTCGCAAAACAAAGTAAAATTAAAAAGAAATCTCCACCAATTATAGACCGTATAATGAATCTCTGCCAGCAATTTCACCTACCTTTCGAACCACAAAAACTAAACAAACTCAAGCCACCCTGGGACCTACCCAACCTTATAGACACATCCATACGACTACATAAAAAAGCAACACACCCAAAGAAATATATCAGAAAATATACGAAGACACTAAATCAAACCTTAAATCACACAACTTTATATTCACTGACGGATCAAAAATAACCGACATTATAACATACGCCATTACAACGGAAACAAGCATCCTAAATTGTGGAATCCTACCACCATACTCCTCTGTTTTAACAGCCGAAATCATCGCCATTCTCAAAGCTATCAAAATTATAAAAAACAAAAGAGGCAAATATGTAATCTGCTCAGACTCCCTCGGAGCAATAGACTCAATTAAAAATACAAACAATAATAATATTTACCCAAATAAAATAAGATCACTATTAACACAGTTAGAACCAAAAATAAAATTAATTTGGATTCCTGGCCATGCAGGCATTACGGGAAACGAACTAGCAGATCAAGCAGCAAAGTCGACCAACAAGAGCCCACTAATCTTTACACCCAATATAAATCCTACTGACATAAAAAGACAACTCAAATCTGAACTCAAGGCAAGACAAAGCCAAAACTTAATACACTGTAGCCAATGGTACCAATCCATCAACACCAATAGCCACCATATTAGCGACCATTTTAGACAAACCCACCCAAACTGGAATAGACTCGACCAAACTAAAATTACCCGACTACGTCTAGGACACACCAGCCTCACCCACCAACACTATCTGAACCAAATTCCAACACCACCTTGCCCTTTCTGTCAAGGCAACCTCTCCCTACACCACATACTAAACACATGTCCACCTCTCCTGCAAACAAAGCAAACTATCTTCCAGAACTCCAACCCGCTACATCTCCTCAATGACCTAAACCCAGAAAACATTAATAAAATACTACTTTTCCTAAAATCAACACAATTATACAACAAAATCTAAATAAAAACATTTAATAAGACTAGTTGCCTAACTTAAGAAAAATAATGTACAGAATAAATAGATAACGATTAAATATTAAGTTAAGACACAACATGTATATATATCATCCCTTAAGACTTAAGCACCAAAAACAAACATAGCCGAAGGCCACAGTAGCCAGCGCTATATCATTAAGCTAGTCTAGTTTTGTAAACTTTTCTACCTTTTATAATAATAATAATAATAATCTTTTTTAATATAGTATACAATTTTTTTTTCCAAAAGTAACGAGTATAAGTATGTATGACACAGGTGACTAGGAAAAACACATATATTAAACACATATGGGTAAATAAAAGTGAACCCGAGGAAATGCAGAAATTGACGGCGTGTAAAATTTTACTAGCATTGCTTACTGACACAACCATAGAACGTCAAGGGTGTCACTTTTAGACACTAAAAAACAGCAAGAAAAGAATAACACAACCGAAAGCTTTCCGTGTTTTGTGTTTTTGCATTTCGTCACTCACAGTAAGCGTCGATTCTATTTTACCAGACACCCAAACATTTTACATAGATAAGTGAACAATGCACTCAAGGCAAATGTAAGAACAGCAACGATAGATCACAAACACTCATGTTTTACAGTTATAGTTTCAAGTGTCTTCAACTTTTATGCATGGGCAGGGCATTGAGCAATGATCGCTGGATTGTTTTGTAGTCGTTTTATTTTAGTTGTTTATTGATGCCTTAGAAGGAAGAACATAAGGAAAGATGTGTTATGACAAAATTTTACTTTCCATTGTTAAGAAAGACGGAAGTGTCGTGAAAGGGTGGCTATTTTACAGCACCTGCCGAAGTGCTGGTATTTGTAGCTGGCCACACATTAATTTTGTCTCGGCATAAATGACATCAAGGCAACCAGGAGAAGTGACGAAAGGGTCGGCAACAGACAAAGCAGAAGCTATGAAAAAATGCAGTCAATGGATTGTCCAAGACTGTCAGGTGTGGATGACTCGCTGCCTAGTCCATCAACGTTCAGTCGAAAGGTCCGCAAGACGCTTGGCTATCACAATGAAGTATAAAAAAAACAACGTTCTTGGTGATTTAATTTTGGGTCTTAAGTCAATGAAATCAGAGAAAAGCACCGCAGAAAACATTTTAACTGAAATTAAAAGAGTGTTCTCAAAATTTATTATGATAACATTGAGGGGATCAAATTTGTAACAGATAGAGGCAGAAACTTTATAAATACATCAGGCTTGACTACATCAGTCATCTTTTGAATAATTGTAAAGGACAATCATTTACAGAAACAACCGATCTAGACAAAACAGTGACGCCAATTTGCAGCATAAGTTTAACACTTCTTTAAAGAGTTCATGCCCAACAAGGTGGAACTCCAACTACGCAGTAGTGAAATCTAACGACGATAATTGAGTGGCTGTTAACACTATATTAAGCGAGAAAGGACCCGAAAGATTGATGGATGTCAATAGGTCAACATTTGAAATTTTAGTTGTGTTGCTGCAATCCTTCGAAAGAATTTTTAAAGAACTTCAAACTTGCAGCACGCCCTCAATTTGTTTTGCGCTGCCTTAAAGTATAACAAGAGGAAACGCTATAGTCGTGTGCCGCGACTATAAGATTCCTTCGGTTTGTGGGCGTGGCCGGATGAAAAATCGCGACAAGTTGCAGTGGCATCTCTAAAATACGTGTTCTTAAGGCTAGCTTTCTAGCTCTTATAGTTCCCGAGATTTTCGCATTTTTGGGTTTTCGGGTTTTGTGGGCGTGGCTTTATCGGGAAAAAAACTTGCGCTGCGTATGGACCTTAAGAATCTTCATATTTAATCTCATCTTCCTATCTCTCATAGTTCCTGAGATCTCAGCGTTCATACGGACAGACAGACGGACATGGCTCAATCGTACTGATCAATAAGTATCCTTCTACCTGTTACACACTTTTAAACGAATCTAGTATAACCTTGTACTTTACAAGTAACGGGTATAAAAATGTATATGCTATGTGCACCCAATATACCAGATATCTCATGAAATGCCACATTAAAATAAACAACAAAAACAAAAATTGTTTGCATATGGGTAAATAAAAGTGACTATTTGATAAAAAAAAAACTAATTTATTAAACACATATGGATAACTTAAAGTGAACCCGAGGAAATGCAGAAATTGACGGCGTGTAAAATTTTACTAGCATTGCTTACTGACACAACCATAGAACGTCAAGGGTGTCACTTTTATACACTAAAAAACAGCAAGAAAAGAATAACACAACCGAACGCTTTCCGTTATTGTGTTTTTGCATTTCGTCACTCACAGTAAGCGTCGATTCTATTTTACCAGACACCCAAACATTTTACATAGATAAGTGAACAATGCACTCAAGGCAAATGTAAGAACAGCAACGATAGATCACAAACACTCATGTTTTACAGTTATAGTTTCAAGTGTCTTCAACTTTTATGCATGGGCAGGGCATTGAGCAATGATCGCTGGATTGTTTTGTAGTCGTTTTATTTTAGTTGTTTATTGATGCCTTAGAAGGAAGAACATAAGGAAAGATGTGTTATGACAAAATTTTACTTTCCATTGTTAAGAAAGACGGAAGTGTCGTGAAAGGGTGGCTATTTTACAGCACCTGCCGAAGTGCTGGTATTTGTAGCTGGCCACACATTAATTTTGAGTGTGTTCTCAAAATTTATTATGATAACATTGAGGGGATCAAATTTGTAACAGATAGAGGCAGAAACTTTATAAATACATCAGGCTTGACTACATCAGTCATCTTTTGAATAATTGTAAAGGACAATCATTTACAGAAACAACCGATCTAGACAAAACAGTGACGCCAATTTGCAGCATAAGTTTAACACTTCTTTAAAGAGTTCATGCCCAACAAGGTGGAACTCCAACTACGCAGTACTGAAATCTAACGACGATAATTGAGTGGCTGTTAACACTATATTAAGCGAGAAAGGACCCGAAAGATTGATGGATGTCAATAGGTCAACATTTGAAATTTTAGTTGTGTTGCTGCAATCCTTCGAAAGAATTTTTAAAGAACTTCAAACTTGCAGCACGCCCTCAATTTGTTTTGCGCTGCCTTAAAGTATAACAAGAGGAAACGCTATAGTCGTGTGCCGCGACTATAAGATTCCTTCGGTTTGTGGGCGTGGCCGGATGAAAAATCGTGACAAGTTGCAGTGGCATCTCTAAAATACGTGTTCTTAAGGCTAGCTTTCTAGCTCTTATAGTTTCCGAGTTTTTCGCATTTTTGGGTTTTCGGGATTTGTGGACGTGGCTTTATCGGGAAAAAAACTTGCGCTGCGTATGGACCTTAAGAATCTTCCTATTTAATCTCATCTTCCTATCTCTCATAATTCCTGAGATCTCAGCGTTCATACGGACAGATAGACGGACATGGCTCAATCGTACTGATCAATAAGTATCCTTCTACCTATTACACACTTTTAAACGAATCTAGTATAACCTTGTACTTTACAAGTAACGGGTATAAAAATTTATATGCTATGTGCACCCAATATACCAGATATCTCATGAATTGCCACATTAAAAGAAACAACAAAAACAAAAGTTGTTTTCATATGGTCAACATATTTGTCCATTAGGCACAAGGTGGCGTTTTTTCTGTCACTGACCTTAAGATCCGTATCAAAACAAGAATTTTTTCCCAACATTAGTTGCTGCACCATCAATTAACAGCTCAAGACAATCTCCAATAGAAGAAATAAAACAATATTGTAGAGAAAGGGTTATTTTAAGTCAGGATTTTTGTATTGCAGTGGTGGAGAGTAAATGGAAACCTTTCCCTCTTCTGTCAAAGGTGACATTGAAGTAGTGCAACTGCAAGTAGTGCACCGGATTTTTCATTCGCAGGGATTTCATTACTGAATAGCGAAATAGATTGGCTCCAACATCGGGTATACTTATTCTTAGGGTGAACCCTTGCCGTTCTCTGCTCACAACCATGTGAAACCTTCCAATTTAAATATATTAATGCATATTAAGTTATTGCGGAAACCAGGTTGCAACCTCTGGATTCGGTTTTATTGCCCGACTTCATATTTCATTAAGGACGGCTAAACCACAAGTTTAGACGTTACATAATTACTCAGACATGTAATATCACTTTCTAAGAGAGGTAAACTTATCCAAGTTCAAGTGTGCAACAACGCCCATTTCGGAATAGCGATTGTCTTATAAAAATGTTTTCCTTACCTAATGTACCAAAACAATATGAAAGGACTATACTGGCAATATTCTGTATAATTACATATAAACTGTAGCCTACTGCAAGAAATTATTTTGACGATTTTTTTACTTACTTGTGTATTTCTGGAGAATCATATGACAGCAGCCGAACTAAAGGAGGTATTCCTCCGAGGCATCTGGTTCGTTGCTTGTTTGGGTCATCCATGTAGCATAAGTGTTGTAAGTATGCTGCTGCATTTGCCTTTATTGCACTGTTTGGATTGCTTAAAAAACTTATAACTTCCGACAAATTCGGATCTCGCCACCTCATTGTTGGGCAAATTTCATTTTCTGATTCTTCAAGATATTCATCTTTTTCTCCAAGCTTTTGAGGCATGGTATTATACGAACTCATGGCGAATTGTGGTAATTTAAATTCTACTGAATTTTCAAAGGTTCGAATTTGCGAATCCGAGGTTTCTTCGGACTCATTAAAGTTATCATTAAAAGGCCGTCCAGAAAATGATTTAATGTTTGATATTGTGCTTTGAACTCCTGCGTAATTAGCTTCAGACTTATAGCAGTAAGGTACAACTGATTCATCTGTGTACTCAGAGGCTATACCACAAGGTATTCCAGCTACACCATATTCTGTGGTGTCATCAAACTGTCCTGCTTGTACGTATCTCACCGATGCAGTTAACGAGTTATTTTCCATACCAGGAATAGAAATATCTGGTGAAGTGGTCTCAATCTTATTTTGAGGGTCCATAACTGAACATTCTGGCCCAACATTTGTTATGGCACCAAATTCAGGCGGTTTTGTGATATATATGGGCGAGTTCGTAAATCCAGATGTCGAAAATGGTTCATAATTTTGAAATGATGGATATTGGGATTGCATATTTGCAGTCTCGTGGGACAATGATAGATCCATATTTAAAGTATGAGTTGAATTATTTTTTAAACTGGAATAAAAATAACAAATAGCAGTTAAACATTTAAAAGCGTAGTCAAATTTAATTTGAGATCTCTGAGAGATTAAAGTTACGGAGAGTAATTATACCCGTTACTCGAAGAGTATAAGGGTATTCTAGATTCGTTGAAAAGTATGTAACAAGTAGAAGGAAGCGTCTCCGACCCTATAAAGTATATATATTTTTGATCAGGATGAATAGCGAAGACGAATAAGTTTGTCTGTCCGTATGAACGCTGAGATCTCAGGAACTATAAGAGATATCAAGTTGAGATTAACCATGAAGATTCTTGAGTTCCCTACGCAGCGCAAGTTTATTATATAAAATCTCAGAAATTATTAGAGCTAGAATAGTATGTATAATCTTTAGATGCCAGGGCAACTTATCATCTTATAGTGGTACTACTATCCGGCAACATTTTCTAGAGAACCAGGTATCTTGGTAACTATAGAAGATAGTTCTGATTAAGCATGTAGATTTTTATGATGCTCCCAATGCGAATTGTTTTTTTTTCCGATCAAGCCACGCCTACTCTAACGCCAACAAAACCCGAAAAACCAAAAATAAAAAAATCTCGACAATTAATCTTAACTCTGTAGCTCTTATAGTTTTCGGGATTATAGCGTTTATAGGGTGAGTGAGGTATAGAGTGAGGTTAGTCAGATGACCGAAAAAAAAATCAATTCTGCCCACGGAAGAATTGCGTTTTAAAATTGCTATAAAAATAGCAATACTTTCCAATTTTCTTTGAGCGTAAACTTAACCATTTCGTAAACCGGAAACCTTCTACTAAATATCTTACACATTGACAACTTTCTAGCTCGTTATAGTGGGCGTGGCAAGATTCTGAAATATACTTGCGCTGCGTATGGCCTCAAGAATCTTCATGCTTAATCTCAATCTTGTACCTTTTTTAGTTTTTCGTGTTGTGTGTGCGTTAGAGTGGGCTTGCGCTGCGTATGGACCTCAAGAATCTTCATGCGTAATCTCAATTTTGTATCTCTTATAGTTCCTGAGATCTCAGCGTCCATACGGACAGACGGACATGGCTTAATCGATTTGGCTATTGGTCCTGATCAAGAATATATTTACTTTATAAGGTCGGTAACGCTTCCTTCTACTTTTCAACGAATAAATTTTACCCTTTTACTCTAAAAGTAATGATCATAACAGACATTTGCGCCGTTCTCCGCTATTTAAAAAATAGGAATAAAAGGCAGTATAATACTATTATAATTCATATCAAAAAAAAGATATCGAAAAGGATGAACATCTTTTGGATCCTGTCACAACATTACGCCAATGAAAACCAGGAAATGCCTAACTACTCTTTGATTCGAAGTCTTTTGACGCTATTGATGGTCGCGTCAGTTAACCTCAAGCTATGCAGCATCGGCTCTTCAACATTAGGTTTTATACCACCTAGCAGAAGAGCTTTCAGCTTTTCTTTAAACTCAAAATACAGAAAATGAGCTCAAATTGTTTTTAGATATTGCCGAAATAAATGTTTTCCATGTACCCCTTAAGGAAGACACAAATTTTATAAGTTTAGAGTATAAAAGTGGTTTACAAATTTTTAAAATAATTTTACTTAACAACTATTCTGTATGTATACATATAATTTATTGCTTATGGTTAAATCGTTTTGCAAGTCATTGCTTAGAAAGTCATCATATTGAAAGAAGTACAAATATTGGTTATGCCTTTTGCAATAGTCTAATTTATATACATAGAGTAGTTCTTTGAAGATTCTTATTTCTTATGGGTTAAGACGTATTGGCTTTAAAATATAAAGGTCGAATCCGAACACTTTGTTGTTGATTTAGAAAATTGTTTCTGTAGGTTTTAAATAAATCATTACATTTATATAGAGTATATAATTATATATATAGAAAATTGTTTCTGTAGGTTTTAAATAAATCATTACATTTATATAGAGTATATAATTCATAGGAACGCTCTGTTCCCGGTTGTAAGCCGTGGTCCGCTACACACCGACGAACAAACATACATACATGTATGTATGGATGTACACGCATGCAAGCCTTGCCACGCCCCCTTATGCGAGTATTCCTAAGTTGTGGTAGTAAAGATGTGTTGAAATAAAATTAAAAGACCAATTACATAAATTAGATACATATAAAGAATTTTGTTTAACCAGTCAAAAAAAAACAATGTACATGCATACCTGTGCTTAGATATGTACATAGTAATCATATACATGTTTTCTTATTACATTAATACATGATTTTCTTATGACGTCCGACATAGATTTTTTAAGTTTTCCTATGATATTCATTTGGTTGTAATTTTTGTATAGTAATTTTGTTTTGGGTACTACAATCTGTATTATAATTTGAATGTACGTCAATATCTACTCAGTTGAACTTATAGTCTACTTTCACATACCTAAGAGATGTAGATATGCGCTCTCGTCTTTACAGATATTGCACTACATTATAATCAAACTTCCATCAGAAATTCAGGCAAAATGTTATAAAATCTAACAAAATCTTATCTTCAAAGACGGATAAAGTTGTGGTACATCTACAAGAACTAGTTCAATAGCGAGTTCAATATGTAGTCGGGATGTGAAATATATAAAATATCAATATATCGATATGTTTCAACAAAATTAAATATTTATATCGTAAAATTTTATTGCCTGAAATATCGAATACTGATATTTTATTTGCATTTGTATTATTTCCTAATTGGTTACATTGATTAGAAAAAGCAAAACTTAAGCAAAGATAAACGTAGGAAAAACTTGATTTGCAATACCTCGGCCTTAAAAGCTCAGCTCTCAGCGTTCATACGGACAGACGGACAGATGGACATGGCTTAATCCACTTCGCTACTGATACTGATCAAGAATATATACACTTTATAGGGTCGGAAACGCTTCCTTTTACCTGTTATTTATTTTTCAACGAATCTAGGATGCCATATTACTCTACGAGTAACGGGTATAAAAGCAAAAGGAATCGCTATAGTCGAGTGCCGCGACTGTAAGAACGCCGTTACTGTTTAACACAATTTTAAAATATTCATTTTGCTAGTGGAAATTCACAAGGCGCCACCTATTGTCAGAGAAAGCATGCTTATAACCTAAATTTCTTTATAAATAGCGAAATAATGTTCCGATTTAAGAAACCATTGGTTAATCGATAGGAATAAATAGAAATAAGATATACAAGGTCAAACGAAAGCATTCATAATAATATTGTAGACGACACAGTTTTCAGCGGTTTGTGGGCGTTAGAGTGGGCGTGGCCGGATGAAAACTCGTGACAAGTTGTAGTGGCATTTTTAAAATACGTGTTCATAACTTTCTAGCTTTTATAGGTCCCGAGATTTTTACATTGTAGATTTTCCGAGATTTGTGGGCGTTGCGATGGGCGTCGGAAAAAAACACTTCGCATTGGGGCATACATGCTTAATTCGAACTTTCTATAACTTATAGTTACCAAGATATGAGATTTCCTACAAAGGTGGAAAACCGTCTTTTGAGCATGAAGGGCGTAAGAGTGGGTCTGGCCGGATAATGGTATCACAAGACCGCGCGGGTTTGGGTTCGGAGGGGGATATCTCATAAACCATCACGCTTTTGATCAAATCCTCAACAAGGAAAGTTTTAAGTTACGATAGAATAATAAAATAAACTTGCGCTGCGTAGGGACCTCAAGAATCTTTATGGTGTGGTGAGAATATAATGCCATACTTTTGGTCTTGTCGTTTGTAGTGTAAAACACAATGGTTTAGTTTAGTGATCTTTATTTTGGAGCAACATGTACGCGTCGCTCCAATTGCTGGACAATATCTGTTTTATCCAAAAACATTAAGGCTTTGCTTAGGCTAAGCCGCGTAGCTGCGCAGCCGGTAAAGCCAGCAGCGGAGCGGCTGCATTATGTATACATATATATATGTTGTTTTATATTGGCGGAAGGAATGTGTTATGCGCTCTCTTTGTTATGTATGTAAAAACGCGACGGCCAGCGAGGAAACGCGTTGTCAGCACTTTAAATTCATAGCGCATATATGTGATCATGTTACACATGCACTTGAATTGGGATGTTTACAATAACATTGCAACAAAGTGTCACAGTGTATTTATACATATAAATTATGTATGTATTGGTGCTGTATATAAGTACACTAGAGATTCGATAAGTGCGCATAGTACAAAGCAGTTGTTAGTTGTTGTTTTTGTTTGTTGGTAGGTAGACTACGGGAGCTCAATAGGAACATTGTGGATATTGCGACACAAGAATCGACGTTCGGACCCACTTGTAGAGTGCCCGATTCACGAGACAATGGGAAATAGCACCCTTCCAACAAGAGAAATCGACTCTATGTCCTCAATATCCACTAGTACCACCTCCAGTGAATCTAGACAATACAGCTTTATAAATACATATAGAACAATTCTAGTATTTTTTTTATTTAGACTTAAGAGCAACGTTTATATTTAATCCTCTTACTTCCCCATACGTCAATCCATGTTATAAAAACAAATTCTTTAAACATCATCACATCATCGCGTAAGGCCTCGTATATGTAACCGAAAAATTTGGTTAGAGCCAATTTGTAATTACCTAGAAACTGGAGGATAAATAAATAATTTTAAAATGTCTTTTTTTAATACTTTCCTTTGTACCGTTACTACTAACATAACTACTACTAACTTTAAGTTTTGTTATTGTTAATATTTTTTTTATTTTAGTAAATTACTCTGAATAACTTTAGCCAGAGTTTACCAGAGTTGATCTTATGGATTGTGATAATAGGTTGGGAGGGCAAACTTAGTTTTATCCATTCTTCCGGACAAAGATCACATGCATGTTTCGGGTGCTCTTTCAAATCCTCAATACAAAAAATAAGTTCTTTAACTCTCTAAATTTTTTTTCGCGACTCCCGTTGCTTAACGTGCAACCCACCTCCCGCCCAACCGACCGAGGGGCGCTGCCGTCTGACGTACGGCTCGGAACACGGGGATAGATCCGAGTGGATTAGTAAAGATACGAGGAAAGTTAGTTTTGTGCTAAATGGATTAGTATCGAAACTTTCAAAGTGTTAGGAGAAGAGCTTGAAGTAATGTTATAAAGATCATTGTAGTTTGAACATAGTACCCGAAATGGTTCATGTTGGGCAAAGTTCGAACCACAATGCTCTAAGGATAGATGAATATAGTTTCTAGTAATCCTAAGGGGTACGTGGATATTCAATTGGCCTAGAAGGGCCTGATTATGGATTATGGATAAAGCCGACACCAAGCATCGTCCTACGATTAGCGAGGGATGGCAAATTGATTTGTAAGAGTCTACTATTATAAGAGGGAAGGTGTATGTTTGCATCCCAGTTGAGACCGCGGAGAGCAAATATTAAAAAATTCTTTTAGATGGATTCAATAAGGCACTGGTGAACCCCATACTGGGTGTCCCAGATACAAAATCCATATTCCAGAATCGGACGAACTAAAGAAATAAAAAGTGTTTTGGTAAAGTAGGGGTCGTTAAAGTCCTTCGACCACCTTTTAATGAAACCAAGAACTCCTCTAGCTTTATTAACCATAGAGGAAATGTGGTCGGAAAACTTAAGTTTTGCATCGAGTAGGATGCCAAGATCTTTAACTGCATTAATTCTTTCCAGAGCTATACCATGCGGAGTATAAGTGGCAGCTTTAGGTCTTAGGCAACAGAAGGTCATTGCTATGCACTTAGAGCCATTAAGATTTAATAAGTTTGCAGAGCACCAGTTTTGAAAATTATTAAGGTCAGATTGCAGTTTCACCTGGTAGGAGGCATCGGTATATTGCAGGCAGAGTTTGACATCATCTGCATACATAAGTACTAGAGAGTCATTAACAACCAAGGGAAGGTCATAAATGAATAAAGTAATAAGAAAAGGACCAAAGTGGCTCCCCTGAGGGACCCCGGAGGAAGCATAGACTAAAGCAGACACTGAATTTTTAAAAAGAAATCGTTGCGTTCTACCTGTGAGATAACTGCCAATCCAACCCAGGAGATCAGTAGGAAAACTGATAAGACCGATTTCTAAAAGAAGGCCGTGATTCACAGAGTCAAACGCTTTACTGAAGTCAGTGTAAATGACATCCGTCTGAAGTTTATTTTGGAAACCAGTGATCACGAAGGATGTTAGTTCCAGAAGATTGGTAGTGGTAGACCGTTGTTTCATAAAGCCATGCTGGCATGGAGATATGACAAATCTACACTGATGCTGCAAGTGAGGCACAAGAATTTTTTCGAAAAGTTTCGGAATTGCTGATAGTTTCGATATACCTCTGTAATTTTCAGCATCCGATAATAAGGGACTCTTTCCAGATAGCGGGAAAGTTGGACGTTTCCAGGGAAAGGTTAAATAATTTTAAAAGGGGTTTGGCCAGGGTAGCAGAGCAGTACCTAAGCACACAGCCCGGTACCCCGTCTGGTCCTGGCGAAAAGACTGGCTTCACATTCTGAAGATTCTTTATAACCCCACATTCCGACAAGGTGGGTCGGGAAATAAAGTTAGACCGGGGGATATCATAAGCGTAAGTCTGCGCGTTTATTAACAAAGATGAATAGGTACTTTGAAAAAACTGTGCAAAAAGATTGGGAATTTCCTGATCAGTGCATGCGTTAGATTTTCCAAACGATAGCAAAGACGGAAATGTTTTAGATTTACGCTTAGTGATAACAAAACTATAGAACTGTTGCGGATCCAGGGCAAACTGGTTCTTACATCGAGCTAAATAGATCTTATAACACTGAGTGTTACTCACGGTAAAGTTAGACTGAGCCACCATATAATGCACGAAACAGTCATTGCTATTAGTTCTTAAGAATTTTTTAAATAATCTTAATTTGATATTTTTTAGAATAGAAAGGTGCCTTGTATACCAAGGGGGTTTATCCGCCATAGCCGGATACCGCAACGGAACAAAGCGATCAAAAATTAGGTTTAATGTACTATAAAATATATCTAGAGCAGTCGAAATATCGGTGCATGCTTACAAATCGGACCAGTCAAATTCTGAAATAAAGTTATTTATTTTTTTAAAGTCGGCTTTACGAAAACATCGAATTTTCTTATCAGCGTAATTGTTCTTAGGCTTAGTGCATAGCCCCGTATCGATCGTAAGATCTAATGTTGGATGATAAGGATATTCAGGGAGTGTGAGAGGTGGAGCTCTGTAAATGGATACGGCGTCCGTATCAGAGAGAAAGCACAGATCGAGCAAACGACCTAAAGAATTCCCTTTATGATTAATTTGAGCCAGGGACATGTCTAACATGCCAGCAGTAAAGTCGTGATGCGACATAGGTGTTAAAACTAAGGTGTTATTGTTCATGGACTAAGCCACCTGGGGTAGGTTGAAATCACCCAAAACCACCAGCTGATCCATGTCCGACAACATTGAGAAGACAGACTGAATGGCTGCTAGGTGCCGCTCATATGTCAAGGAATCGGACTTAGGCGGAATATAAGAGCAAGTGATATATAAATTTAACCTAGACAAAGAGATTTTAACTGTAATAAATTCTAAGTCTCCAGTTTGAAGATTTATCACCTCGGAAACGAGATTAGAGTCCACTGAAATTAGGACTCCAACACCATTTCCGAGGGATCGGTCAAGCCTATATATTGTGTACCTACTGGGGAAAACTTCAGAATTAAGAATATCTGGAGTTAACCAGGTTTCGGTAAACACAATGACCTGGGATGCAAATGAGAAGCTAACTGAGAACAAATTAGAAAGCTTAGAGCGTAAACCTCTTGTGATCTGGTACGAAAGAATAATGGCGACTTTTTTTCTTCTTTTTATTTTTAAGCTGATGTTCTTGAACGAAAATATGTTGCGGCCAGAAATTGGTCGAACAGATGTCGTCAAAAGTCATCGGAGGAACACGGATCTTGAAAGATGTCATGTTCCGAGCGTAGGAATATTTATACTTAGTGATATTTTCCACCCTAATATCGACTTTAAGTTTTGCTTGAATGTAAGCTAAGATATCCGATTCGGACGTATCAGGGAAAAGCCGGGAAACAAAAATGTGTTTCTCTAGAGAAATACCAATCAAGGGCTTTGGCGGGGCGGGTGGTTTACCCACGCTACCAGTGGTTGCCGGCAAACTGGACCCTAAGTTCCTCTGGTGAGTCAAGGGTAAATCCTTTTGGGCTTATAGAAATCCTTTTGTTACATATTGGCGAAAGGGATGTGTTATGCGCGCTCTTTGTTATGTATGTAAAAGTGCGACGGCTAGCGAGGAAACTCGTGGTCAGCACTTTAAGTTCATAGCGCATATATGTGATCATGTTACACATGCACTTGAATTGGGATGTTTACAATAACACTGCAACAAAGTGTCACAGTGTATTCATACATATAAATGATGTATGCCTTGGTGCTGTATATAAGTACAAAAGGGATTCGAAAAGTGCGCATAGTACAATGGTTAATCTCAGCATTGAATCTCTTATAGTTCCTGAGATCTCAGCGTTCATACGGACAGACGGACGGACAGACGGACATGGCTCAATCCACTTCGCAATTCATCCTGATCAAGAATATATATACATACTTTATAGGGTCGGAAACGCTTCCTTCTACATGTTACATACTTTTCAACGAATTTAGTATTCCCTCTTACTCTACGAGAAATGGGTATAAAAATTTGATTTTATTGAGAAATTGTGTAGTAAACTGGACCGCAAAGTGCATAAGATATCGTCAATATTATCGGAGTTTAAGGAACGATCTCAAGAACATCGGGGGGAAATTGGCCCCAAATACACCAAACAATTCAAAATATGCCAAAACACTTATGCTATATCATAAAATCGCTACGATCCTAAATGCGTAGAGCCTTTTAAGTGGATTGTATATTTTATTGTTCTGATTGTTTCGCTGTCTAATTGATACTGAAGAAAATAGAAAATATAGAGCTGGCAATATGAGCTAAGCGATAGTTCCCGAACATGCCGGCCCACCCTGAAACACCGTTTCCGAATGAGCTAGTTCTGCAATTTTCGTTATTGGCCGGGTCAATTCTCCTGTTGCCATGTTGCCTTACTGCTCGCAAGACCTTGTCCTCTCCTGGGTAGGTTTCTGTCCCTCGCTAGGTCATATGATGATGGTGGTGAGTTAGACTCCTTGACGAGCACAGCATTGCTGATATTGATGTTAGATGTCAGGTACTCCTGGTGCCATTGTTTCCAGAAGCCTTGATTCATTGGTTGGGTGCTGCCAGCATACCTTCAACTGCCAGTGTGTTCGCAACGTGATCCTTGTGTTGTGTTGAGGTCAGTAGCTGCTGCATATCATCGAGGGATCACTCTGATGAAATTTGTTCCGTTGTCGCTGTACATGCGTGTACATTTGCCTGATATATAGAAAAATCTTTTCAACGCCGCCAGAAATGTTTCAGTAGATAGGTCGGTGGCGAGTTCTAGATGGATCGCCGAAGTAACAATGCATACCAATAGGCATACGTAGCCCTTGCTGATGCGCGGCTTGCTCACCTTCGGGTCCTTCAGAAGTATGGGTCCTGCATAGTCGTATCCAGTGTTCACGAATGGAAGTGCTTGCGTGATACGTACGCGGGGTAGATCTGCATTGTGTGCTTTCTCTGTCGAATAATAAAAGATACAAGAGACTCCAGTATGCAGGTTGACTCGTGTTCTATGATGAAGTTTGTGATTCGATGAGTTTTATGAAGCAAAATGGGATGTTTTGTCTCTGCCGAGTGAGTGATGGATTCGTCCTCCCAGAGCTTTACCAATTGAGATCGGTTTCCTATGGGCTTGTTAGCGAGTAGTAACTGGAAATCCAGCTTGAGTGTGTTGCAGCCGTCGAATCCTTGACGCCTTGATCTCATCAAAGGTAAGAGAAGTTGATGTTCGTTTTGAATATGCGTGTTTCATGCGATGAATGAATCGGAAAACATAACCAAGCGTGTGTATAAGCTTCAGCCAAGATCAGTTGCGATTGATAAGCTTATCCAAAGGATTACCAGTCGTGACAATTACCTGCCCAGCTAGGCACTTGGTTTTGTCTTCGTTTTGTATGCGTTTATCTAAAAAAAAAGAACAGACAAAGGTTCAAATTTACCAAGAATTTATCCTTGTCCCTCAGCCATGATGGACCCTTCCACCAAAATTGGAAATTAATGAACTCCCACCCCCGGGATGCACAATCTGCCGGGTTCGATTTCGAGTCCACATGCCGCAATGCATGCTTAGAAATGGTTTCAAGTATCTCTGAGGTGTGGTTCCCAACAAATGCCTTAAGTTAGGCTGGTGACTACGATTGCCAGGACAGGACTATCGTCCTATCGGTACGTCCTTGTGTTTTAATCTAGTCTTGATGGGTTGCAGAAGTTGTTAATTCTTGTTAATAGGTGCCACCTTTGTTTTTGCTGCAAGTATGGCTACCGAAATGGTTCCATCGTCGTTAACCATTCTGCTGAGTACGCTTTCGTGCACGCTATTGCAAATCCGTGCAATTCGATCATGTCTGTGTTGCTTTCGATTAAGCGCTGTATCCGGAACTGTGGAAGATTGCCCAAGTCATCTCGCCATTTTAGCCACTTGTCCGATAATTTGTTCGGTAGGTTGTCGTCCCAATTTAAATTCAACTGCCAGAGTTTTTGAAATAGTATTTTGAATTGAACGATTGGTGCTAATAGACCGAGGGGGTCGAACTTGTGTGAGACATCCTCACTATTGGATCAAGTAGGAATGACATCAACATAGAAGATTTCCATCAAGATTTTTGCTACAGTTGTAAACTCTTTCTTGTGGTCAGTTGCTCCAGCACTCGAACTCCTAGGAACGGTGTCGCAGTGTAAAGTTGGAAGTGCCTAATAGGATCTGACAGATTCTCTCGCCAAATGATTCTCTGAAAGTCTCTATGTCTTTTACTTACCCAGATTTGATGAAACATTTTGACTATGTACATACGGAACCGGAGGCACACACCGAACAGGTCTCGCCAAATACTAGGTCCGATCGAGAGTGTGTCGCTTAGTGCTTTACCTATGGCGACGCGATATGGGCCGTCGAAAACTACTCTGAGTTTCCGATCCAATACTAAGGTAAGGTGATAAGGTAAGTAGAAATTCCTCCCGTTGGGAATTTCGCTGGGTGAGATTTCTCGCATGTGCCCCAAATTTTGATATTCCCTCATGAAGTTTACTTTGTTTTGTGCCAAAAGCCGTTCAACCGATTTGAACCGCTGCAGAGCTCCTTGATGGGTGTCTGCGAATTCAGGATCTTAATCTGTAAAAGAAAGCTCAACGATTTACTTGACATTATTTATGTCTCGAGTAGGTATATTGTTGAACTTTTGCCTTTCGAATAATGTATTCCGGTTCCCAGAAACGTCTGATAATAGCGCTTGCCTTTGTTCTCGAAAATCTTTTTCCGAGTAATACCACTCCAAAAATGCTAGCAAAAATTTGAAGAATTCCTCCAGTGTGGGTGAGTTTGACCCCACACTGCATTCGATCCACCTGCGTCGAGTATCTGCCTCCAGTTTCACCAGCGCCAGAAGAAAAGATTTCAGATGGTGAAATTTGTGTGTATCTGTCAAATTCGCCTTTTTATGAATTTTGCTTTCGCAAATGTCCTTGAAGTCTGCCCACTCCGAATAATTGCAGCGAACCGTTTGATTTGAATTTTAGGCAACTCGCTTTGACATGATTCTTTTACCATTGGTGCAGTACTTGGATTCGCCGCACTGACATCATCTCTTGCAGGTCTCGACAAGTTTGCAGTGGCTCGATCTGTCGCCAACTGCTCGAACAATTTTTGTTGTTGTAGAAAACTGATTATTGTGTCGTTTTTAATTTGCAGCCCGCTGCTGCCGTTCTCGCTGTTCACAATGTAATGCATGCACCCGTAGATACTTTTCCTCGTAGATAGCGTTGTCATGCCCCTTATCCACATATCCATCTACCTTGTCTAGAATAGCTATTTCATCACCAAAGCGATTGAATTCTTTCCATGTTGTGTTGATATGCTCCTGCCGCAAAGACACCTCCGATGTGGCGGATTTAAAAAAGTCCTAGTCTATACATTTATGAAAAGGTAATTAAATAAGACTTACTATATGATTTATTTTATTTTTTTAAGTTAGTTTTAATCATTTTCTTTCCGTTGAAGTTGAATGCGGAAAAAACGGAATGTTATTGTTATCCACTGTATAAATCTGAATGCTAATGTCATTACTAAAATAATTTACAGTACAATGTTTTTAATAAAGGTCTAAAGGTTCATTGAAACCCTATCAGATGTAAAAATTACGTATTACAGAAATGATGGATTCCTTAAGGCACGTCCATTAACTTCTAAGGATAAAGATTCATTATCATTTAGGATCTCCAAATAAAATGCATTGTTTCTGACACAAGAAGGCAAAACACAACTAATTTATAAAAATCTTTAAAAAAAATGAATGTTTTCATACAAAATAAAAAAATTAAATATTGAAAATACAATTTTTTTACCTTGCCGTTGTGTGACTCTCGTTTTTAGTTAAATGTCTCATATCCAGTTAAATTTTGCGTTTCTAAGTTGTATCGGTGATCGTCTTCGTAACTCGGTACTTGTCACAAAGTTATACGAGAAATCGAAGAGGAAATAATAGTCATACAAAAAACATTCGGCTGTCAGTCAGTCATGACGTTACTAAAAGCAACGTCAAGGGATCTCGTATTTGGCTTATAGCTTTTTCTTAAAATTATTAATCCGAATACTTATCCAGACCCGATATCAGAAGAGGAATCCGTCCCGTCTCGTGCATTACCTGGAGAGCAGTGGGTTGAAGTGGATTTAAAAAATCGTAATATGGTTGGTTGAGCTTCTAAAAACAAAGGCTACGGCAGAAGTGCAGCGGCAAGGGCGTGACGTCAGCTTTCCTGAATTCTACCTAAAAGCCCTTAAATGGTGTGCGACGACTGACATAATACTATCGGAGAACCCATTGGAAAGAAGTGAGCTTATTATGGCCATAAGTAATGCTATGGAAGAAAGAGCTTTGCATTGGCGAACTCAAATCCATGGCTAAATGATTTGGGTGATTTGTGTCTTCAGCACAAAATCGCTGATTCCCGAAA
Organism: Drosophila eugracilis; assembly: GCF_018153835.1. Lineage (NCBI taxonomy): Eukaryota > Metazoa > Arthropoda > Insecta > Diptera > Drosophilidae > Drosophila > Drosophila eugracilis. Next base: position 63,245 of record NW_024572936.1, on the reverse strand, counting down.
TAAAATGCTTGAAGACTTAAAGAAAAAGCGTTCTCTGGGGACTCTTTTCTTCTTGATCCAGCATTTGCTGCAAAGAATTGGGGAAACCCAGTAAACCTTAATCAGGCCAATCAAAAAACATAAATTAACAAGATTCGCTTATATAAACAGCAATGGTTAGACTAGAAATAATGGGTTCGTTAAAATATCAGCCAATTGGAAATCTGCGTAAATATACTTGACGCAGATTAGTTTGTTTTCAATTTGTTCCCTGGTAAAATGATATTTAATATCTATGTGCTTAGTTCTCTTGTGGCAAGTAGGGTTATTGGCTATACTAATACAACCATGGTTGTCTTCAAAAATTTGGTCCATTTCATTTTATTTATTTATTTAACAAAATTAAATCTAGTATACAATACTAAATCTAATACATTACTTAAAGAGTACTAGCTGCTAGGGCCTACGACTCGAGATTAAAATTATTAAATTAAAGATACTTAAATATTTAGGTTGGTTCTAATGACAAAAAATAAAAGTTCATAATGGTTTTTTGTGAAATTATATTTAAAATATCGGAGGGTTTTTTCTGGCCGAAAATCAGGGCCCTGACGCTATCCAGAAGACGGCATGAGTTGAGTAGATGGTCAATTTCGAGGTGTTCGCCGCAACGGCAGACGGGACGTAGTGTTCCAGTAAGGATATGTTCGTGTGTTGCACGGGTGTGCCCGATACGAAGGCGGAGGAATGTTGAACATGCCCGCTTTCCAAGGTGCCCAGGCAGAGAAATTTTTGTGAAGGTATTGTTGATGGAAAAATATCGGTGGTCATATAGGTCCCATTCTCTGGATTGTTTGTCCTTAAGGTGGAGACGGGTACAATTTTTTAAGTCCTTGTTGTTGAAAGGAGTAAAAAGAAATGATGGTTTTAGCCGCATGTCCTTTGCGGCCTGGTCTGCTAGTTCGTTACCATGGATACCTTGGTGGCTGGGCGTCCACACAAGGGTTATATTATTAAAAGAAGAAAGACGTCTTATCTCCACGATTGTGGGATCGGTTTGACCGCAATTCCGTAAAGAAGATAAGGTGGAAAGGCTATCGGTACAGATTACAAAGTGTCCCGAGTGTTTGGTGGCAAAGAGACAGGCTTGTAATATGGCGAAGGCTTCCGCAGTAAAGATGGAGTTGTAAGGGGGTAGCATTCACCCGAGATTATTTTGCCATTGCTGTAAACAACAGCAAAGGTAGTGTCGTCGTCTGTTTTTGATCCATCGGCCAAGATTTTGTGCCGAGTTTTTCTTGTAGGCATCGAAAGCGGGTCTGGAATTCAGCTCTGGTGGTATTATTTTTTGAGCCGTTGTACATATCAAGGATCACATTAGCTTTTGTGCTGTTCCAATAGGCTGGTAGCTTAGCAGTATTCCTATGATTGGGCGGGGGAAGGCCAATCTGCGTTGTGAAGCTGGCACACCGCCTAAGCGTTGATATGACTTTGTAATTCCGTTTTTGCTTGAAAATGACTGAGAAATCCTTCCTTAGTAGAGCATTTTTTGTTAAATGCATTTTGCAAATGAGCTGCATGGTCATTTCTTCTCTGCGAGCCTAAATGCTCGGTACGCCCGACTCAGCCAAAATGCATGCGGTAGGTGAGCCTGCAACTTGTTTAAGTGTGATTTTGCACACCATCCGTAAATTGGTAGACCGTAATCTATTTTGGAGAACATCAGGGCACGAGTAATTCCTATTAGTGTATTAATATGGATGTTAGTGTATTTGGATGACAAAAATTTTATAATGCTAAATCTGGACTCGAGTTGTTTTCTTAGTTTAATACAATGCTGATCAAATAGGAGTTTGGTATCGAAGGTTAAGCCCAAAATTGTTAAACTTTTAACATTTTCTATTTTTTTATTTTTAAAGTTAATATGGGAGAGAGTGCATCTGTGTTTGCGGCAAATATGGAATAATTTACATTTTTCAATGGGTAGGGACGCACCCGAAATGGCTCGCCAGGAATCTATTTCACTTAATACATCTACAAATTTATCTTTAACAATATTTACATTTTTTAATTTGGAAAAAATAATAGCGTCATCTGCGTATATTGAGAGTTGAATGCCCTTATGTCTACTTAAAATACAATTAAGTTTATCATAAGCGATAATAAAAAGAACCTTCTGAAAGGGGAACCTTGCGGTATGCCGTTATAGAGACTGTGTTGGAGGTGTTGTTGTTTACGCGGACTCAGAAGGAACGATTGGTCATGAAGGCCTTTATAAGGTTATAAAGTCTTGGACCAACACCCCAGCGCTCAAGCGGACTAAGTACGGCATGAATCCCCACGCGATCAAAGGCTCTTTCAAAATTAGTCGCTAATATAGAGACGTGATTTTTCGTGGAATACGCAACAAGGCGTCCATGGTGCTATGCTTTTGTTTAAATGCAAATTGGTTCTGCGAGATCAGGTTATTTCGGGTGATGAACCACATAAGTCGGCGGGAAATAACTTTTTCTATAGTTTTTCCTAAACAGGATAGGAGGGAAAATGGGGGGTAGCTGTTTATTTCTGCCGGAGGCTTATTTGGTTTGGGAATTGGGATGACAGTGGCTGATCTCCAACTGTGTGGGTATTTTCCGGAGTTAAAAATTTGATTGTATTAGGAGTAGCCTGGTTTTAAGGGAGAGTGGCATTTCCTTAAGCATTGGGTAGGATATCCGGTCAGCCCCAGGGGTTTTACCCTTTGACCCGGCTAATGCATATTCGGTTTCGGCTAATGTCAAGTTTTTTTCTAAGCATTTGGCAGGTGATCACAGAGCTGTCAGAAGATCGGACTGCGATAAATAGGCGTCTTTTTGGTGTACGTATTCGGCTGAAAAGTTACTGTCAGCCGAATAGTTTGACCAAAGATGCCCGAACTATTCTGCGATATCCTCAGAACCTGTTACGAAACCTGAATCGCACTTCAAAAATCGCAGGCCAGCTTATTTACGTCGGACCAAACTTGTCTGAAGACGATAAAGAGGATATCCTGGAGGTGAAATTTTCAAAACAAGTCCTATTGGCCACAAGTACAGATTTTTTAAAAACTGCATTGGCTCTTTTATAATTTATTAAGTTGGTATCGGACATTCTGGCTTTATAAACTGCGAACAGCTGTTGCTTTTCATTTCGAAGCCTCTGAAGGTTATAATCCACGGAACTGCAGCCTTGCGCACAACCCGTTTGGTTTGTGGAATTCTGCATTTGGCTGCGGACCTAATCGCTTTTGTTATTTGTGCAACTTGGTGGTTTAAGCAACCTGACTTCCAATCCAACGCTCTTCTTGCGCACATAGATCTATATGCATCCCAATGGGCTAGATCTATTTTAAATTTAGGTAGGGGAGGGGTAGGGGATTTACTAAAATGTATGGAAAAATCAATAGATATGGGGAAGTGATCACTAACGTGAAGGTTGTATAAGATTGACCAACTGCACCTGTGTGCTATCTGCGGGGTAATCAAGGAAAGGTCATCGTGGGTAAGGGAATTGTGGGTGGATAGATGTGTGTGAGATCCATTGTTTAGGACAATCAGATCTTGTTCCGATATTAATTTTTCGATTTTTTTACCTCTGGTGTTTGACTGACAAGAGCCCCATAGAGGGCTCCACGAGTTGTGGACTAGAACTATGTAGGGGAGAGAATGGCGGATAAGTCAGATGTAGAAAAACTTTGATTTGGAGGAATGTAAACATTGACAATCTGTATGCCAATGCTTACATTAAGCTCCAAAACAGAGCAGAGAATATTAGAGTCGATATTTTGGTGTGAGTGGGGGAGGTTTTGTTTGATAAGAATACCAATGCCTTGCTTAGCACTGCGGTAAGTTGTGGAAATAACCAATGTAGCCCTTGGGGCAGACGAAGTTTATAAAGTAACAGGGCAGGTTTGTTTCTTGTAAACATAAAATGTCAGGGGATGGTTCATTTATTAATATAGAAAGTTCATGATAATTATTAAAAATTCCGTTTATATATATTATATTATTCCGTTATTATATTGTAATATTTTAATTGGCATATATTAAAATAAATTAATAAGATTTTTGTTGGATATAGGAAATGCTATGGAAAAGACTGGACTATGAATCCAATGTTTCCATTGATGAATCCGAGTCGGATGATATATTTAAGGCGTTAGAGTTAGTTGGGGATTCTGCTACTTTGATTTTGTTTGCTTCTTCAATAAGAGCTTTAATAATATATGACCGCGAGAGATCGATTGGGCTGATTAAAGAGCTTGGGTCTTGTGTGTCGGGTGCAGTGGAGAGAGAAGATTTGTATGAATTTGAAAGAGATGAGATTGGCATGTTCGTGGGAGAGGTCGTGTTGGTTACACTATCTGGCTACGGAGTTAATGTGTTTGTTGTTGTTTTCGTAGGTATCGTATTTTGGGTTCGGTTGGTTGTGGACGGAGGGCTTGCTGCGCTGGCGACAGAAGCGAAGGTAGTCGATGCGTTGTTATTGTTTTTTTGTTGTAAAATATTGCGGACTTCACGGAAGCTGCATTTCTTGCTTGTTTTTATGCAGAGAAGTTCTCTCTGGAATTGATATTTTGGGCATGTTGGAGAGGAGGCTGGATGATCGCCGCTACAGTCTGCACAAAAAATGCGAGTGCAGGGCACTGGAAGATGAGGGGAGAGGTTACAGGAAACGCAAGATGCAGTGTTCTTGCAGTGTTTCATTGTGTGTCCCAATAGTTGACAAGACTTGCACCTCATAGGATTAGGAAAATATTCCCGAACCTTTACGGTGTGCCAAGAGACGTCAAGCTTGCTTGGTATTTTGTAGGAGTCAAAAGTAACTAATATTTTTCCAGAAAGTTTGGGTTTGCCGTCAACAATTTTCGTGAATTTGTAGACGCTGTGCACATTTTGTGACTTAAACTCTTCTACAATTTCTTATTCTGGAACATTTATTAAGCATGGGGCATAAATGGTGCCCTTGACAAAATTGAGGGATTGGTGGAGCTTGATCTCAACCTCAGCTATGCCAGGCAAAGATTGAATCTTAGTGAACTTATCGGCGACTTCACAGGAGTTAACCAGAAGAAGCAGATTGCCATCACGTAGAGTAGAGATCGTAGAGATTTCTTTGCTGATATGCTTAATAGCCCGGTGGACTGCGAAGCAAGAGTATTCTGAAAGCGGTTTGGTGGATTTGGAAGCAACGACGATAAATCGAGGGTTCTCTTGAGGGGTGAGGGGAAATTCAGGGAAATCGATCCTTTGATAGGGTCTTTTTTTTTGCTTTGGGGCTAACACTAAGGCTGGCAAAGCAGTTATCCCCAAGATTGGGTGGCCCAGGGGCCATAATAAAGATTATTGCTGTGCAATTAGGAAGACAGCGACGTCCGCACTCGAAGAGAGATAGTCGATGACTGCCATTTCATTTTAATTTACTATGATTTATTAATGACTTCAGCCATAATGTTCCTCTAACACCTTAAAATAAAGCCATATATATGGCCTCGGTAGATGAAGCAGCAACAAAATTTTTTTTCATAGTACTCCATGAAATTGAACAATTTCCAAACAATTTAAATTTACATACATATATCCTGTAGTACTTCTCCTATCAGTATAATTTCCAGCCCAGTCAGAATCGACATAGCCTATAAGAATATTATTCACTTTAAGATTCCTTTTGAATGATAACTTTAAGTCAACAGTTCCTTTTAGGTATCTTAAAACTAGTTTAAGACATTGCCATAATTCTTTGTTATTATTATTAGATGTACACAACATTATGTACATTGAACAGCCAATTAATCTTCTACATGGTGCTTCACATGATTATTCAGATTGCAAGTCCTCATAATTTGGTTTGCTTGGAAGAGGGGTACTAACTGAATTACAATCTTCCATTTTGAATTTCACATAAGTCAGTTATTTGAAACGAACTTAAAAGATAAGTTTTAAATTTAGACATACTTTTGGAACTAATGGTGGCAATTACCACATCGTCAACATATAATAGTATATATGTATATATATTTACTTATATATGCCTTATTTTTCAAAGCTCTACTTGGGGACCTATTAACTAAATAACAGCTTTACCCCAAAAACTTTTATTAAGTTTAGTACAGTTAATCATACGGACTATCACCCATCAATTTTAAAGACAGTAGTTGTTTGGGTAATGAAAGTTGAGATGCTAGGCTTTTATGCTCGTAAATAGTATCAAAATTTTCAAAAATCTTCTTAGCCATGTTCCCATTGTTGGCAAACACAAAAAAGAGTCACTCAAATATTTAATTTCAAGACTCTGCATTTTTTTCGCTTGCTTCCTCATCAACTACTTACATCAACTCGTTTTCCCCTAACTAAAATCTTTTATTTACAAACCGTAAATTATTTACAACTGTTACAATTTGTGACCGAATATGTGCACATCAAACGCTGATAAGACACCGGGACCACATAACAATAAATACACTGAAAAAAATCTTTTATTTACAAACCGTAAATTATTTACAACTGTTAAAATTTGTGACCGAATATGTGCACACCAAACACTGATAATGCAAAAAATCTTTTATACACAAGCTGTAAATTATTTGCAATTGCTAAAATTTGTGACCGAATATGTGCACATCAAAAGCTGTTAAGGCACCGGGACCACATAACAATAAATACACTGAAAAAAAATCGTTTATTTACAAACCGTAAATTATTTACAACTGTTCAAATTTGTGACCGAATCAATCATCAAACGATGATAAGGCACCGGGATCACATACCAATAAAATACACAGGGAAAAAAATCGTTAATACACAAACTATAAAACACTTACAATTATAAGAATTCGTAACCGAATATGTGCACATCAAACGCTGACAGGTCACGTAGCTGAAATACAAATTTTGTTTTTCTCTCTCTTCACTTGAGTTGAAACTGCTACATCGGCAGTTTTCGCTTGATGTGGTGGAGAGCAAAAAAATATCCCCAATTGTACACTAAGCGGGAAATTGGATTTAAACCATTACGTCATATTATACCTCAAGAAAAATAATAATAAAAAAATATATAAACCTCTTTCTCATAGTCGCCATATGTTCAATTGCCTATACTCAATTACATTATCAAATTTTAAACAAATCACTAACTCTATACATAAATTAGAATCACTCCCCTGGCAGCAATCGATGTGTCGTCAGCGGGAGGGGGTGTGCCAGGCTGGTAGGCCTAGTGGTCTTCCTTCTTTTGTTAGGAGTTGTGTAGCGCGCCAGGCAGGTACGCCTAGCGGTCTTCCTTCACTTGTTAGGAGTTATGTAGGGAGGAACTACCTCCGTTATCGTTGGCCCTTAAGGCAGAACAACCAATAATAACAAATGTAATGTAATGTATGACGGCGGTGCCGGAATTCAAATTCGAGAGCGATGGCTCTGTCTTTATTGAGATTTCAAAATGAATTGAACTTAAAGCTAACATAAAAAGAGACTCATAGCGGCCACTCCAATGGGTAGTGCTTGCCGGCTATGCACGGGATTCCGGCCAGACGCTGTGTCAGCACTTTGGCCGGAGCGAACTTTCGGACGATCGGTCATTGCCGTCGCCCGGTTGACTTAGTTAACTACTCCCCCCTCGGGATTAAGTCCGCCCTCGGCCGACCCTATTTGGGCGATCATATCTGCTATTTGGGCCGTAGCTCTCCTGGCCTGGATGACTCGCCGATAGGTGAAACCGACGCAGATCAACGCGCAGCATATTGCTCCTGCTACCAGTACTATCTAATGTAAATGATAGTTATTGATATTCTCCCCGACTCTCCTGATGTGTTCCAGATTACGCTCACTCAAGCGGTGAAGGTACGGAAGACTGAGGATGTTGTGATCCATAGTAATGTTCAGGGAGGGCGAGCTGGCTACTCCTGGGACCCTCTTCTGGGCTCTGTCATTGTTGACATATCGGGTTTCATTAACCATGGCACTCTCAGTAAAGGTAATGAGATGCGTGCCTCGTACGTGGATGTAAGTGCCATTATCCACACTCACACGTGCCGGACGATCGTTTACAATTATAATGCCTTCATCTACGTGAGTAACTGGGTGTAGATCGCTGAACTGGATGTCAAAGTGCGCTATGCCTCCAGCGTGGAGCTCTTGCGCGCACGACCTTCTTAACGCCAGCTGGCAAAATGTGGCTCCAGGTGTTGTGGAGCAATTGTTGACCGTGTGAATTGCTCCATTGCAATCAGCTATTATTCTGTCCTCCAGCCTGAGCATCGTGTCATGATGGGACACGGGAAAAACAGTGATTTTAATACACGACGATTTGATTATTGGAAATTTAATGACAAAATACAAAAGGTTAGCGGACTGTAATATTTTAACGGAAGCAACGGACAATAAGTCTTTGATGGGGGTATCTGTGGGCTCTTCTATCCCTATATCTTCTAGGTCTGCATGATCTAGTATAGTAGGGCTCACAACGTTGGCCTTAGCTAGAGCTATCGCTAGTAATAAGTTCTGCAGCTCCATACTAATCATTCTATTTCGGGATAATAACATCTCATAAAGATGCCCCGTGTCGACTTGGGTTCCCTTGGCTGACCTCAGAAGTTGGTTGACGGTGGTAGTAATACTATTGATTTGGTCTTGTACTTTACTATTGATATTTATCTGCCTATTGTTTGCATTTATTAATTGAAATTCATTGAGTTTAATTTTTTCAAAATCCTCTGCGTCTGGCGTTCCTGCCACTACCTTTAACACAGCTCCTAGGAAATCCAAACTCCTAGCTACTCTGTGGTGGATGCTCAACGAGTCGAGCAGGTCACGCAGATGAGCGACATCGACACTCAAAAGTTTCTGCATGTGTGACTGGGGAAACATGCTGGTCATGCCAGCCGTTTCTTCCACCACGCGCCTATATTCTGAGAGGTTCGCCGAGTGTGTCACGAACGCGAATTCTTCCCAAACTAAAATTCTACCATCAATGATGGGAATATATTTCGCCTGCGAGTAGACCGAGACATGCCCCGATGATACGGTAAGCAGGACTAACAGGGATACGAGTGCGAACCTGTAATATTGGAGTAGTAGTGTTTGTTTAAAATATTATAGCCCTCCACCAAAGCATAAAGAAGAAAACACAATTATAACAAAAATTTATACCAAGTGGACAGGGGTGAGAAAATATGGAAAAAAACTTATGCCAAGTGGCTAGGGGTGAAAAAATGTGGAAAAGAAAACTTACGCCAAGTGGCTATGTGTAAACATTAGAAAAAATTAATTATTATCTAAGGTTGTCCTTGTGGATCATCCTCCCCCAGCTTTTTCCTCACACAGTGGTGTGAGTTTATTGCCAAGCCTTCGGTTTGACTTAACCAAAACTTTCTCGCCGACTTCGAATGTTCTGCATTGTCGGGAGGCATTTTCCCTGGGCATTTTGTGCCCTAACGATCTTTTTCTGGACGTCCGTCTGTGGGTCGTCTGGGTGCTTTTGCACGATGTCGACCGGCCGTTTGTCAACGACAGAGTGAATTGATTTATTATATTTGGCGGTTGCCAATAAAAAAATTTCCACAGTATCGGTTATCCCCTTGACGATTTTCAGGCAACGAGCAAGCTCCAAGAGGGTGCTGTGAAAGAGCTCTCCTTGCCCGTTTGAGACGCTATGGAGTGGTGGGGCATTTGCAATGCTAACACCAAAATGGTTGTCAAGCATGGCTGAGATAGTGTGCGAATTTAACGAAGGTTCATTATCGCAATAGACTACTCTAGCCCTAGGGAAAAAGTTCATGATTTGGAGTATGGCCGGTTTAAGATCCTCGATTGTCCTAGAGTGGACATGTTGCACAACTGCAAACTTCGAAAACTTGTCTATGCAAGTGAGGAAGTATTTCTTGTCTGTGGAAAAGATGTCGATATGTAGCAGTTCTACCACATGAGAGGGGATCGGAGTCTCAACTAGCTCATGGTTCTTTGAGTGCCTATCGTACTTGGCTTTCGCACATGTTTTGCAGTTAGCTACAATTTCGGTGGCTAGCTTGGCCATCTTTGGAAAGTAGTACTCGGAGAGTATCTGCTTAACATTTTCCTGGGCCGATCTGTGGGCCCTGTTGTGCTCGACGGTGAGGATTTCCCGTCTCTCAGGAACTGCAAAAATATCCGTTACGCGGTTTTTGCAATGCCAAAATTTGGTGGCTGGAAACTGCCGAACCAATTCGTCCTGTATCATTGCCAGCGTGTGCAAGTCACAATGAATGGCGTTTACGCCTTTAGGAACGATTACATCTGCGAGTTCATCAAGTAATGACTCTTTGCAGGAAAAGTTAATCACATGCCGTCTTTTGTTTCCAAAGAGAACGAAGCTGCGTTTTAACGGAAAGCGTGCCTCCTCCAGAGTTATCTTGTTCTGGAAGCAATTCAAAGGCTTGTCCGTGGTTTCCATGGTGTAGGTTAGCGACAGCTCACTGTGAATTGTGGCCGCGCTAGAAAAAGCCTCTTCCTCTTCCACAACGTTAAGTTGCTGTCTTGAGAGGGCATCCGCAACAAGGTTATCTTTGCCGGGCTTGTAAAAAATTTTAGCGCCGGACTCGTCGATGCGGGCTTTCCACCTCTTGATTTTCGCATTCGGATTGGATTCCGACACTGCGAAGGTCAACGGTTGGTGGTCAGTAAAGATATTTATATCTTTGACTGCATGCAAATAGTGGCGTAATTTGGCCAGTGCCCAAACTATAGCTAATAGCTCCCTTTCATTGGTAGCGTAATTAACTTCCCTGTCCTTTAAGGTCCTAGAGATCATTGTTATGGGTCTCCCTTATTGGGATAGGACTGCGTCAATGCCGTACGCTGAGGCATCTGTCGTTAGATCAAATGCCTTCTGGTAGTCGGGGTATCTGAGGATGACATCCTCGGAAGCCAGAATGTTACGCAGTTTTTGGAAAGCCAGCCGTTGGGGCTCATTAAACTGCACCTGGATGTTCCTGGATCTGTGTCTACTGATACTTCCAAGTTCCCCTTTTAAAAGCTCAGTGATGGGCCGAGCTATGGATGCAAAAGCCAAGGAATGATCTGACCTCGAATATGTTCTTAGGCTCTGGGAATTCCTGAATGGCTTTTATTTTTTCTGGGTCTGTGGTAGCCCCGTTATTGGTGACTATGAACCCTAAAAAGCTAACGTTTTTCTTGAAAAATCGTGACTTTTCTGTTGATACCCTCATATTTGCATCGTGTAGGCTCTTGAGAACCCAATCTACGTGCCGGATGTGGGAGTTTTCGTCCTCTGAAAAGACGATAACATCATCAACATACACATGGTAAAATTTGCCAATATGCTCTCGCAGTATGTCGTCAATTGTTCTTTGGAAAATGCTGGCTGCATTTTTTAATCCAAATGGCATTCTGCGAAACTCGTACTTTCCCCCCGTTAACGGAAAAGGAAGTTTTTTCACGGTCGCATTCTGCCAGCGTGATCTGATGATAACCGGACTTCAAGTCCAGGGTTGTGAAATACTTGGCCTTGCCTAAGTTTCCTAATATCATCGAGATGTTCGGCATGGGGTATCGATCGGGTATTGTTTTCTCGTTTAGTTTGCGAAAATCCAATACCAAACGCATTTTCCGCCTGCCAGTTTCATTGGTGCCCTTTTTGTCTACAACCCATATTGTGTTATTGTAGGGGGATTTCGACTTTTGGATGATGCCATTTTTTAGCAGATCTTGGATTTCGTCGTTTACAAAATCAGCTGCCCCCATTGGATATGGGTAAAGTTTGGCATAAATGGGCGTCTCATCAATAGTTCTGATGGTGGCAACCACCGACGTATTGTAGGACAAGGCCTCATTGGGGTCTGCGAAGGTTTTTTTCCTGTCGCTGAGCATTTTCAAAAATGCTTTTCTGACCAAAGGTGGTGCATCTGAGCAGTCCACCTCAGTAAAATTTACATCGGGACATGTATGTATGGGACTTCCGTGCCCCATTTGAGCTGACCGGAGGCCAGACAAAGTGACACCCCTGCCGGTTTTAAAAGGTCAAGGCCGATGATTCCATCAAAAGAGGACAAATCTGGTAAAATGAAGAATGTGGCCTTCAAGTTGAAAATTGACACGAAGCATTTCTTCGTGATATTGGTGACTCCATGGATCGAATGAGCCTTGAATGGAGATTCTACCGGGCGGACGCCTTTCAATCCTTCGTATGGTCGGATGAAATTTTTGGCCGCGCCCGTAAATCTCATGTCAATCCCCGCTACTCTTCGTCTGATGACGGGTAGCAGGGATCTTCCATCCGAGTCGTACTCGTTGATAGCGTCGTCATCGATTTCTTGTGCCGCGCTAAAGGCCGCTGTGGTGTACGTATCACCAGTTCTGTCAGCGCTCTGGGCAATGTGGTTTACCCTTTGCCTTTTTTGTGGGTTGGCTCTATCGGACGCCGCCTGCCTCCTATTCTGGTATGTCGGGTCTTGTGATGGTTTAAGCATCTTAGACAATGATGGATCCACTTCCATGGGTTCTGGAGTGTGTCCTCGAGTCCTATCGCTGCGCGGAGCAGGGTGCACTTGTGCCTTGTGTTGCTTAGTAAAATGGGGGTTTTTACCGCCACTATATTGGGAATTAGCCTGAGGGGCGGCCTGCTGACGCTCTTGCGCCTTAGGAAATTGTTTTTTCTCCCTATATTCCTGGCTTCTTGCAAATGATGATGCAAAGGTATACCTATCATGGTTCGCCTCCACCTCTTGAGCCAAGGCAAGTGCTGATGGCATGTCCTTGGGCTTCGCCGCGAAGAGGACGTCAGTGAGGTTGCGTTTTAATCCAGAGATAAATACGCCAAGGGCATCATCCCGGAATTTTTCGCACAAAACTTGTGCAGCCGAGGCTTCATATGACATGGTCGCCTTGTTGGTGAGGACGGTGAGCTTCCTTTCAACCTCGTCATAATACTGTAGAAGCGAGAGATTCCCCTGTCTGAGGGTGCCCATCTCCTGCTCTATGACATGCATTGTCCGCTTGTCACTATAAGTAAAGTCGAGACGATTTATGATCGCGTCGAAATTAAGCACTGTGCCAAATGAGGATAGCACTGCATCGGCCGGGCCCCTATTTTGCTCCTAATTATAATAACTGCCTGATAATGGCGTGAACTACCTACGAAATTCTTAAAAATATAGTATGCGCCTACTGCTGCGTGTCGCCAGGAGACGTATGTTTCCTGGGCACCCGAAAATTCGGGCAGGCATTTGACGGCGTCTAGTGGTTCATTACAAACGACGGTGTTGTTAATATCTATGGGTGTATAAACTTTAATTTGAGGAGCTACTGTTGGGGCGGGTGCGACCTGTATCGCTGCCACTTGGTTGGCCAGCTGTTGAATAGTCTGTCGCAACTCATTTTCCCTGCGCTGGCTGTCAATGGCCGCTTCCTGTAGGGCATGGTTGACGGCAGCCTCCACTACCGCCTTTATTTGATCTCGGTTAAATGCCATGTTTCTGGCTGAGGGAGTGCCGACGTTTACACGTTTCGGTGTAGAGGTTCTTGCCGGCCCTTCGGTCTCGGATTCAGAGTCGCTGGGGACCTGCCTGCTGCTTCTATATTGTTGGAATGGGTTGCTCATATGGAGCTATGCAAGCTAAACCGGCCCAGCGATTTAATGCATGCTCAAGCGGTATTGTCCATGGGTATGGCGGGAGGGCCGCAGGGGCTGAGATGCCGCTTGGTAACGATGGACGAGAGATCGTTGAAAAATTGAGCTGTTGCCTTGCCAAGCAATGACAAGGGGAAGGGGGAAGTAAGGAAGTTAACTAAATGTTAAAAAAGTGAAACTACAACAGGTAGAAGCCAGAATAGACACCCTACTCCCACACGCTAGAACAAAAAGAGGTTTAATTAACTGCCTAGGGACTGTTCTCAAGTAAATTTCGGGTAATTTAGACAACAACGACGGACAAAACATACTCGCAGAAATAAATACCCTAAAAGTTATCTCCCACACATTAAAAAATGATCAAGATAAACAAGAAAATTTCAAAAAAACGGGTCATTGTTAGACTTAATAATATTACGAATCATATAAATAACGAACAAATTAAAAATACAAAAATTTCTGGACACAGCACGGAACACTATCTTCAAAGAACTTAGGGAAGATAAAGAAAACATTTTTATACTACAATATATTAATCAAATAAATTTCCATATTGACATCTTGAAAGAACATATTAACAATATAGATGAGGGCCTTCTGGCCAGCACATTGAGCTTAATCCCAAAATTCTTATTTAACAAACAAGAAATAAATACTATAAGAAATATGTTAACCACACAAAATATTACCCTACAATTAGATGAACACATCTATAATATACTTAAGCCACCTTGCTTTTCTTTTAATAGCAAATTATTGTTTAACGTTAAGATACCAATTTTCGATTCAAAAATTTATAAGTTCACCCACATCACACCCCTACCGATAAATAATTCGCATTTCATCATTTCCGTCGAATTCTAGGCACATGATAACATCGCTTTACATCAATTTCGCGAAAGCTGTCAGGGAATCCACGCTGACCCGACGATAAAAAACAACAAGTGGCTGACAGACATCGTCAATAACGTAAAAGAGACAAAATGTGACATGATAGACACGGTCACGAAATTAACATATTCGAACCAGAAAAAGGGTTTATTTTTATTTTCAACGGAAAGAACACCACCCTTAAATCAACCTCCCAACGATGAAACACTTTTAAATGGCTCTTTCATAATACGTTATAAGAATTGTACGATATGGATAAAAGAAATAGAATACAGCGACAAAGAACTAGTGTGGAACATGATCATTTCACCTTCGTACAACACTTTACAACACTTTACATCAATTTCGCGAAAGCTGTCAGGGAACCCACGCTGACCCGACGATAAAAACAACAAGTGCCTGATAGACATAGTCAATAACGTAAAAGAGACAAAATGTGACATGATAGACACGGTCACGAAATTAACATATTCGAACCAGAAAAAGGGTTTATTTTCATTTTCAACGGGAAGAACACCACCCTTAAATCAACCTCCCAACGATGAAACACTTTTAAATGGCTCTTTCATAATACGTTATAAGAATTGTACGATATGGATAAATGAAATAGAATACAGCGACAGTCGTCGTGATAAAAAAAAAATGAAACGATCAAAGCACTATCACTGGAAAAATTAGACTTAGAAGCCCTTTCGACAGCTGGAAAAATCATCAATATGGATAATATAACTCACTACAAATTCAACAATATCATTGACCGTTATCCTGATCGTCATCCTCCGATTATGTCATAAACCAGAGACCATCTTCCTCCCACACCCGCCGACTGTCACTACCATGGTGGATCCGACCATTCCTTTGTTATGGCCCTCTCTCAACTCTAGCGGGGGAGGAGTTACCGCACATATTGTTGCGGACACATCGCCGCCCCCAAACCTCAGCGACCCAACCAAATGGTCATTAACCACCACAAACACTAGACTCAAACGCTGAGTTTGGGAACCAACTGAAGTAAGCAGAACCAAAACTTAACAGCTACGCGAAACCACAAACAAACTAGCACATCAGATATGCCAAACCTGCCAACTATGCAGATTCTCATCATACCATTTCATTCCCATATATTCCACTGTATCCCATAAGTCACTCTTGAGTTTGTAAAACAATAAAGAATCAGTTTAATTTTGACCGAAGACGAAGCAAGTTCTCATTTTATTAAACACAATATTAAATACATTGAAACTACTCATTGGACTTAACTGGCAGTATACCAAGATACTGGAAGGACCCCTTTGGATTTTATACCCCAGTATCCGCAGATACTGTAATTAACGCGCTTGGTAGTCTGAATATGGTCACAAGAGAGTCCTGTGAAAATTGGCTCTCCTGGTTTTTTGCCAATAGGGAATTGAGCTTCTATGACAGGGTCATTATGAAGTTATCTCGTTGGGAACGCGTCATCGAACAAAACGGCGCATATATGACTTGAATCGCATTATTGTAACCAATTTTATGAACAATTGAAAATTCAATAAAAATACTGCAAGACTTATTTGACAAACTATGACGCCCGGGGCGCATAATAATGGAAATAATATATAAGATTAGGAAATAGTAATAGCCATAAGAGACAAACCATTAAGTATTTAGGATAATTCGTTTTGTAGTTGTAAGGAGAAATAACACTGAAGTATTCGTTTGTTGATTTATTAAATAAATAAGATTTGAATTTGAATGCGCGGGCGCGCCTTAGTAAACCACGATCGGTCACACCGCCGGGCCGAACGGGCACACTACATAAAGGGATTTTCGGGAACGGGCACACTAACGGCGGCTAAGGAGGACCGGTTTCTGGGAAGAGTCACTTGTGCGGTGGATCTCACCCAGGTAAGATCAGCCCTCTCCCGCACTTGGGCACCCTCACCAGCACTAGTCACTTTTGGTCAGATTTAGCCGCAGGCTAAATCTAATAAATTCGACCTCGGTCATACCGAGGGAGCGCTGCCATCGGCCAATCGCCGATGCTAGCCCGCAGCAGATCCACTGGATCACTGCCGGCACTTCCG
Organism: Drosophila eugracilis; assembly: GCF_018153835.1. NCBI lineage: Eukaryota > Metazoa > Arthropoda > Insecta > Diptera > Drosophilidae > Drosophila > Drosophila eugracilis. The sequence continues at coordinate 46,674 of NW_024572936.1, read as the reverse complement.
CAACAGCCTCACCAGGCTTTGCACCTCTTACGCGTTGGACCTCAACGGCCTCGCGTCATCTCTCGCAAGAGACCCACAGGGGCTTTGCATATCTCACTCGTTGGACCTCAAGGGCCTCGCGTCATCTCTCACAAGGGACCCACAGGGGCTTTGCATCTCTCCCGCGTCGGACCTGAAGGTCCTCGCGTCATCTCTCGCAAGAGACCCAACAGGGGCTTTGCATCTCTCACGCGTCGGACCTCAAGGGCCTTGCATCATCATCTCACCCGAGACCCACTGGGTTTCTATTCACTCTCCCTCATACCGAACCCCCGGGTTCCTTCCTTCCTTTCTTTTACTTTTACACTCGCTCGCGTGGCTGGCACCCCGGGCCAACACACGCTCCATCATTTCTATTCTTCTCTCTCCCTTTCTTAGCTAGACGGACCGGCCCGGCCCTCACGCGGCATTCCCGCGGCCCACCACGGAGCATCGAACCCGCAGCTACCCCTCGTCGGAAGCTCTCCTCCCAGGCCGCAGACCCTCCACGACCACGACCAACCGATCCCTGTGAATGAACTCTGTAACCATAGATATGAAATAAATAACTAAGATTTGTTCTATTCTTAACTAAACAAGCTGCGTCTTACTCTGAGTGGAATCTTCTTTGCAGCAACCACGCCTGACATCAAAGTAAATGTTGGAACGAAATGCTGGTATCGGGTGAACTGTCCCAGCCACCGCAAAGCAGGACCGTTACATGGCGCCCGAACAGGCTGAAGTGGTTGCAGGAAGAAGGACACTAAGAGAGTAATGTCGAGCTGGGTATACCAGGCTACAAAAGCAGCGCTGGAAGAATACGCGAGTGAATTCGGCGTAGACTCAAGAGGAGGATCAAGGAAACTAAGACAGAGATTGGCGACATACACAAAGAACACGGATCACACAGATGAAATCAGGACGAGATTGATGCAGGTATCAAATAAGTACAAAAAAATGGAGATATCGGGTGGAGGAACCCAGGTCGAGCTGGACAGCAAAAAGGACGGCCACGAAAGAAGAAGCTCGGAGCACGGAGGACAGGAGGAAAGTGCAAACTTTGGACAGAGTGAGAAATTGGGGAATACGGTACCAGGGCACATCCAACCCACTGGAGTTCCTAGGCAAGATGGAGGAATGGGCTAGAGGATATGGCATATACAAGGATGAATTGGTACAGATGATGCCGTTTATCGGGCAAGAACAATGGGAGGAACTGGAGGAACTGAAATGGGAACTTCTAGAGTACTTTCTACCGCCAAGGTATCAGGAACAACTGGATTTGAAAATCGGACAACTCAGACAGAGGGAGGGAGAACCAACACGAGCATACACGATGGAGCTGAGAAAGCTGATGAGATTCACCTGCTACTCGGAAGAGGAAAAACTGGATAAAATCTACAAGAACTGTCGAAGCAAAATAAAACTATATGCACGAAGATCAGGTTTTGCGTCGCTAACAGAATTCCTAACACTGGCAGAAGAGGTGGAGGAAATTGAGGCAGCGGACACTCAGGGTCAACCAGCAGAGGCAAGGGGCCACGGACTTAGGCCAGAAATCTGTATGAGATGTGGAGGAACGGGGCATGCCACGAGAGCATGCGGCAACCCGCCGAGGCTATTCTGCTGGGTATGCGGAAAAAACGAGAAAAGGACGACGGAGTGTTGTAGAGCCCGGCCGGATAGCAACAGGAAGCTGGAGCATGCGACGCTGGCGGTGCAAGACCGAGCACAAGGACCGACGGAAGGAGAATGCATAAGCTATGATGGATTCCAGGCAACGACAGAGGTAAGGATCGTAACAAGGAGGGCGAAGGGAATAGTGGACACCGGGGCGTCAAGAAGCGTGATCGACAAGGGAAGATGTCAGAACTTAAGGAGGCAGGGTAGATGGAACGAGGCGGGGGAAGAAGTAACCCTAGCGAACGGAACAAGACAAAAGGTCTTAGGAAGCTTCACCACGCTCGTACGGTTCGGGAGCAAGCGATTCAAGCTAAGTTTCTTGATCCTAGACCAGGTGATAGGAGGAATGCTGCTGGGGATGGACTTCTTGGCAAAAGTAGGAACGACAATACGATGCGGCCACCAAGGGATAACCATCAGAGAGCCGCAGGAGGAACCGAAACATCAAGAAGAAGCAGGGATAGAAACGGAACCATCCGACGAAGAGATCCAGACATTCCTGGAGGAGCAAACGATGGTGTTCGAGAGGATGAAGGGATACAGTACGATCGCAACGCACACAATATACATGAAGGACGAAAGACCAGTGAAACAACGCTATTACCCGCGCAACCCAAAACAGCAAGCCATTATAAACAAACAGGAGGATGAACTATTGGACCAGGGGCTGATAGAACCCTCGCGAAGCTCGTATAGCGCACCGGTAGTCTTGGTACGGAGGAAGAACAATGAATGGAGAATGTGTGTGGACTACAGGTTGCTAAACAAGAAAACGGAAAAAGACGCATACCCAGTACCAAGGATGGATTTTATATTGAATCAGCTCCGGGAAGCCAAGTTCATTAGCACAATCGATCTGAAGGCACGGTACTGGCAAATACCTATGGACGAGGATAGTAAGAAGTACACGGCATTTACGGTACCGGGACGTGGGCTGTTCCAATGGAAGGTAATGCCGTTTGGCCTCACTACGGCACCGGCAACGTTCCAGCGAGCCTTGGATACCATCATAGGGCCAGAAATGGAGCCGTTCGCGTTCGCATATCTGGATGACATCGTGGTAATTGGAAGGAATAGGCGGGAGCACCTGGAGAAGCTACAGGAGGTATTTAGGAGGCTCCAAGAAGCAAACTTAAGGATCAACGCAGGGAAATGCCATTTCTTCCAGAAAGAATTAAGGTATCTGGGACATATCGTGACCGACCAAGGAATACGGACAGACCCAGATAAGGTGGCAGCCATAAGGAAACTACCAACGCCAGGCACAACCAAGAGCTAATACGGAAAGGGAGAAAATTCGACTGGCAACCCCGACACCAGGCAGCATTCGATCAAATAAAAACCAGCTTAACACAGGCACCAGTGCTGGCTTGCCCCGATTTCACTAGGCAGTTCGTTTTGCAAACGGACGCCAGTGACTTCGGGATAGGGGCAGTGCTGACGCAGGAGAACCCAGAGGGGGAACGAGTGATAGCGTATGCGAGCAGGAGATTGAACCAAGCGGAGCGGAATTACAGTGCCACGGAGAAAGAATGTCTCGCCATATATTGGAGCATCCACAAATACAGGATGTACTTGGAGGGTTACAAGTTCGTAGTAATAACCGATCATCAGGCCCGCAGATGGCGGAATTCAATCGAAAGTCCTTCAGGGAGAGTAGCAAGGTGGGCATTAGGCTTACAACCGTTCCAATTTGAGGTGAGATACCGCAAGCGGAAACTAAACGCCGTGGCAGATGCATTGTCACGCGCACCGCCACTCAAGTAAAAATGGCAAAAACAAGACAGGGATGGCTAGAGGAGAAATACAAGGAGTGCCAAAAGAACCCAGAAAACGAGGAGTATAGGATCGAGGGTGGCAAATTGTACAAGCAGGGCTCAAAGGAGAAAGACCTTAACTCCTGGAAGCTGTGCGTCGCTGGAGAAGAGGTGCAGGCGGTACTACGAGAGAACCACTGCCAGAAGACGGCAGGCCACCTAGGGATATTCAAAACACTCAGAAGGGTCACAAAGCAATATTTCTGGCCGGGTATGAAGAAGGACATCGTGACCTTTGTGAAGACATGCGAAACCTGTCAGCAGTACAAGACGTCGCAACAACAGTCAGCGGGACAGATGCTGACAAAAATCGCCAAGGCCCCAGGTGAAACCCTATGTGTGGATTTTGTGGGCCCACTACCAAGGACACGACACGGAAATACTATTTTGGTAGTGATCGTGGATAAATTTTCGAAGTGGGTGGAATTAACGGCGGTACGGCAAGCAACACGTTCCTAAAAGTAGGTCATAGCAAGGATTGGAGCCCCTAAGATCCTGATATCGGACAACGGAGTGCAATTCAACGCCAGGAAGACCAAGGCAACCATGGAACGCTGGGAAATATAACACCACAGCAAAACCCGACCGAGCGCACGAACCGCACAGTAAAAGCCATGATAGCGGAATTGACAGGAGGGGACCAAAACAAGATGGGACGAAAACCTGCCGGAGTTAATGCTCGCGTATAACAGCAGCACCTCGGAGTCAACGGGGCATAGCCAGGCACAATTGCTCTATGGAAAAGAGCTGCGGTTGCCCGGAGCACTGTTCGACAAAGTCACGGAAGGCTCCGGTCTGGTAATAGAATCGGTTCCCGACAGATGGGAACGACTGAAGAATACCAGGTCGGAAGCTTACTGTAATATGAAAGACGCCGCGGAAAACCAGAAACGACACTACGACTTACGGAAAAGGGTATGGAAGCATAGAATAGGGCAATTAGTGTGGTGCAGAACACACTTCCTATATAGCGCAATAGATAAGTTTAACGCGAAGTTAGCCCCAAAATACGACGAGCCATGGGAGGTACGGGGTTTTCGCCGGTAATAGCAGAATTAAGGAAACAAGGTGGCACAACTAAGAAACGGGCATACGTGGGGGATTTAAAAGAGTACCAAATTAACACTAACCCGCTCAAAGCAAATGCCGATAACCCTAGTAACCAAACTTCCGCTCTCATCGTTACAGGAAACATGGACAAATTCGAAGATCCCAAAAAGCGGTTCCGGGAACACAGTGCCCAACTACAACGGGCCGCCAAGAAGACATAGATAGTACCGGCCCGGGCCGAAGGACCAGAAATAAGGATCCGGACGGCGCCCACACGATTAGGGGTCCGGCGCAAGGCGTCCGAAGAGAGGCCGGCGGGCGAAGAGCGCCTGAGCCGGGGAATGGTCACTAACGGGACACAGACAGAAAGGATCGAAAGGGAGGAAGCCCCCAACAACGTCAGCAACGAGGCAAGGGACGACTTCCCGGACCGAGACGTACTGCAGTGTTGCGTCTCGGAAGGAGAGGAGACCATGGTGAATAACTGGGGGTGGACGGTCCCAACAGGGGTCGTCCTCCTGCCAGCCACCGTGGAGCAGATAGTGGAGAGGTGGAGAAATAAGCCCCGGGGCAAACAGCAGAGCCTGTTAGTGCCGGAAGGGGCACGGACGTGTAATGTGGTCTTCGGCAGAGGCCGAGGAGTCACCGTCCGACAAGCAAACCGGAGGCGGCCAGAGGGGGCCCGGCAACATAACACCACAGGAGGGCAGCTGCGTGGAGTCGACATGGAGGGCGTCGAAGGGCAGATTCAGGCGGGAATCAACTTGCTGCCGGCCACCCAGGCTCACATCCGGGAGCGTTGGGCCGGGCGTTTGGGCAGCACCGCAGCGTCCTTATGCCCAATGGAGGTGACACACTCCAAGTCATCTTCGGGCGAGGCCGACGAATCATGATCCGTCCTCACAAGTCAACCGCCCATAAAAACGGGGGGGTGGTATGACGCCCAGGGCGCATAATAATGGAAATATTATATAAGATTAGGAAATAGTAATAGCCATAAGAGACAAACCATTAAGTATTTAGGATAATTCGTTTTGTAGTTGTAAGGAGAAATAACACTGAAGTATTCGTTTGTTGATTTATTAAATAAATAAGATTTGAATTTGAATGCGCGGGCGCGCCTTAGTAAACCACGATCGGTCACACCGCCGGTCCGAACGGGCACACTACATAAAGGGATTTTCGGGAACGGGCACACTAACGGCGGCTAAGGAGGACCGGTTTCTGGGAAGAGTCACTTGTGCGGTGGATCTCACCCAGGTAAGATCAGCCCTCTCCCGCAGTTGGGCTCCCTCACCAGAACTAGTCACTTTTGGTCAGATTTAGTCGCAGGCTAAATCTAATAAATTCGACCTCGGTCATACCGAGGGAGCGCTGCCATCGGCCACTCGCCGATGCTTGCCCGCAGCAGATCCACTGGATCTGCTTGCCCGCAGTGGATTCACCGGATCACTGCTGCCGGCACTCTCGCAACAGCCGCACCAGGCTTTGCATCTCTCACGCGTCGGACCTCAAGGGCCTCGCGTCATCTCTCGCAAGAGACCCACAGGGGCTTTGCATATCTCACGCGTCGGACCTCAAGGGCCTAGCGTCATCTCTCAAAGGGACCCACAGGGCTTTGCATCTCTCCCGCGTCGGACCTCAAGGGCCTCGCGTCATCTCTCGCAAGAGACCCACAGGGGCTTTGCATCTCTCCCGCGTCGGACCTCAAGGGCCTCGCGTCATCTCTCGCAAGAGACCCACAGGGGCTTTGCATCTCTCCCGCGTCGGACCTGAAGGTCCTCGCGTCATCTCTCGCAAGAGACCAACAGGGGCTTTGCATCTCTCACGCGTCGGACCTCAAGGGCCTTGCATCATCATCTCACCCGAGACCCACTGGGTTTCTATTCACTCTCCCTCATACCGAACCCCCGGGTTCCTTCCTTCCTTTCTTTTACTTTTACACTCGCTCGCGTGGCTGGCACCCCGGGCCAACACACGCTCCATCATTTCTATTCTTCTCTCTCCCTTTCTTAGCTAGACGGACCGGCCCGGCCCTCACGCGGCATTCCCGCGGCCCACCACGGAGCATCGAACCCGCAGCTACCCCCTCGTCGGAAGCTCTCCTCCCAGGCCGCAGACCCTCCACGACCACGACCAACCGATCCCTGTGAATGAACTCTGTAACCATAGATATGAAATAAATAACTAAGATTTGTTCTATTCTTAACTAAACAAGCTGCGTCTTACTCTGAGTGGAATCTTCTTTGCAGCAACCACGCCTGACATCAAAGTAAATGTTGGAACGAAATGCTGGTATCGGGTGAACTGTCCCAGCCACCGCAAAGCAGGACCGTTACATGGCGCCCGAACAGGCTGAAGTGGTTGCAGGAAGAAGGACACTAAGAGAGTAATGTCGAGCTGGGTATACCAGGCTACAAAAGCAGCGCTGGAAGAATACGCGAGTGAATTCGGCGTAGACTCAAGAGGAGGATCAAGGAACTAAGACAGAGATTGGCGACATACACAAAGAACACGGATCACACAGAGGAAATCAGGACGAGATTGATGCAGGTATCAAATAAGTACAAAAAAATGGAGATATCGGGTGGAGGAACCCAGGTCGAGCTGGACAGCAAAAGGACGGCCACGAAAGAAGAAGCTCGGAGCACGGAGGACAGGAGGAAAGTGCAAACTTTGGACAGAGTGAGAAATTGGGGAATACGGTACCAGGGCACATCCAACCCACTGGAGTTCCTAGGCAAGATGGAGGAATGGGCTAGAGGATATGGCATATACAAGGATGAATTGGTACAGATGATGCCGTTTATCGGGCAAGAACATGGGAGGAACTGAAATGGGAACTTCTAGAGTACTTTCTACCGCCAAGGTATCAGGAACAACTGGATTTGAAAATCGGACAACTCAGACAGAGGGAGGGAGAACCAACACGAGCATACACGATGGAGCTGAGAAAGCTGATGAGATTCACCTGCTACTCGGAAGAGGAAAAACTGGATAAAATCTACAAGAACTGTCGAAGCAAAATAAAACTATATGCACGAAGATCAGGTTTTGCGTCGCTAACAGAATTCCTAACACTGGCAGAAGAGGTGGAGGAAATTGAGGCAGCGGACACTCAGGGTCAACCAGCAGAGGCAAGGGGCCACGGACTTAGGCCAGAAATCTGTATGAGATGTGGAGGAACGGGGGCATGCCACGAGAGCATGCGGCAACCCGCCGAGGCTATTCTGCTGGGTATGCGGAAAAAACGAGAAAAGGACGACGGAGTGTTGTAGAGCCCGGCCGGATAGCAACAGGAAGCTGGAGCATGCGACGCTGGCGGTGCAAGACCGAGCACAAGGACCGACGGAAGGAGAATGCATAAGCTATGATGGATTCCAGGCAACGACAGAGGTAAGGATCGTAACAAGGAGGGCGAAGGGAGTAGTGGACACCGGGGCGTCAAGAAGCGTGATCGACAAGGGAAGATGTCAGAACTTAAGGAGGCAGGGTAGATGGAACGAGGCGGGGGAAGAAGTAACCCTAGCGAACGGAACAAGACAAAAGGTCTTAGGAAGCTTCACCACGCTCGTACGGTTCGGGAGCAAGCGATTCAAGCTAAGTTTCTTGATCCTAGACCAGGTGATAGGAGGAATGCTGCTGGGGATGGACTTCTTGGCAAAAGTAGGAACGACAATACGATGCGGCCACCAAGGGATAACCATCAGAGAGCCGCAGGAGGAACCGAAACATCAAGAAGAAGCAGGGATAGAAACGGAACCATCCGACGAAGAGATCCAGACATTCCTGGAGGAGCAAACGATGGTGTTCGAGAGGATGAAGGGATACAGTACGATCGCAACGCACACAATATACATGAAGGACGAAAGACCAGTGAAACAACGCTATTACCCGCGCAACCCAAAACAGCAAGCCATTATAAACAAACAGGAGGATGAACTATTGGACCAGGGGCTGATAGAACCCTCGCGAAGCTCGTATAGCGCACCGGTAGTCTTGGTACGGAGGAAGAACAATGAATGGAGAAATGTGTGTGGACTACAGGTTGCTAAACAAGAAAACGGAAAAAGACGCATACCCAGTACCAAGGATGGATTTTATATTGAATCAGCTCCGGGAAGCCAAGTTCATTAGCACAATCGATCTGAAGGCACGGTACTGGCAAATACCTATGGACGAGGATAGTAAGAAGTACACGGCATTTACGGTACCGGGACGTGGGCTGTTCCAATGGAAGGTAATGCCGTTTGGCCTCACTACGGCACCGGCAACGTTCCAGCGAGCCTTGGATACCATCATAGGGCCAGAAATGGAGCCGTTCGCGTTCGCATATCTGGATGACATCGTGGTAATTGGAAGGAATAGGCGGGAGCACCTGGAGAAGCTAAAGGAGGTATTTAGGAGGCTCCAGGAAGCAAACTTAAGGATCAACGCAGAGAAATGCCATTTCTTCCAGAAAGAACTAAGGTATCTGGGACATATCGTGACCGACCGAGGAATACGGACAGACCCAGATAAGGTGGCAGCCATAAGGAAACTACCAACGCCAGGCACAACCAAGAGCTAATACGGAAAGGGAGAAAATTCGACTGGCAACCCCGACACCAGGCAGCATTCGATCAAATAAAAACCAGCTTAACACAGGCACCAGTGCTGGCTTGCCCCGATTTCACTAGGCAGTTCATTTTGCAAACGGACGCCAGTGACTTCGGGATAGGGGCAGTGCTGACGCAGGAGAACCCAGAGGGGGAACGAGTGATAGCGTATGCGAGCAGGAGATTGAACCAAGCGGAGCGGAATTAAAGTGCCACGGAGAAAGAATGTCTCGCCCTATATTGGAGCATCCACAAATACAGGATGTACTTGGAGGGTTACAAGTTTGTATTAATACCGATCATCAGGCCCTCAGATAGCTGAATTCAATCGAAAGTCCGTCAGGGAGAGTGGCAAGGTGGGCATTAGGCTTACAACCGTTCCAATTTGAGGTGAGATACCGCAAGCGGAAACTAAACGCCGTGGCAGATGCATTGTCACGCGCACCGCCACTCGAAGTAAAAATGGCAAAAACAAGACAGGGATGGCTAGAGGAGAAATACAAGGAGTGCCAAAAGAACCCAGAAAACGAGGAGTATAGGATCGAGGGTGGCAAATTGTACAAGCAGGGCTCAAAGGAGAAAGACCTTAACTCCTGGAAGCTGTGCGTCGCTGGAGAAGAGGTGCAGGCGGTACTACGAGAGAACCACTGCCAGAAGACGGCAGGCCACCTAGGGATATTCAAAACACTCAGAAGGGTCACAAAGCAATATTTCTGGCCGGGTATGAAGAAGGACATCGTGACCTTTGTGAAGACATGCGAAACCTGTCAGCAGTACAAGACGTCGCAACAACAGTCAGCGGGACAGATGCTGACAAAAATCGCCAAGGCCCCAGGTGAAACCCTATGTGTGGATTTTGTGGGCCCACTACCAAGGACACGACACGGAAATACTATTTTGGTAGTGATCGTGGATAAATTTTCGAAGTGGGTGGAATTAACGGCGGTACGGCAAGCAACACGTTCCTAAAAAGTAGGTCATAGCAAGGATTGGAGCCCCTAAGATCCTGATATCGGACAACGGAGTGCAATTCAACGCCAGGAAGACCAAGGCAACCATGGAACGCTGGGAAATATAACACCACAGCAAAACCCGACCGAGCGCACGAACCGCACAGTAAAAACCATGATAGCGGAATTGACAGGAGGGGAACAAACCAGATGGGACGAAAACCTGCCGGAGTTAATGCTCGCGTATAACAGCAGCACCTCGGAGTCAACGGGGCATAGCCCGGCACAATTGCTCTATGGAAAAGAGCTGCGGTTGCCCGGAGCACTGTTCGACAAAGTCACGGAAGGCTCCGGTCTGGTAATAGAATCGGTTCCCGACAGATGGGAACGACTGAAGAATACCAGGTCGGAAGCTTACTGGAATATGAAAGACGCCGCGGAAAACCAGAAACGACACTACGACTTACGGAAAAGGGTATGGAAGCCCAGAATAGGGCAATTAGTGTGGTGCAGAACACACTTCCTATCTAGCGCAATAGATAAGTTTAACGCGAAGTTAGCCCCAAAATACGACGAGCCATGGGAGGTACGGGGTTTTCGCCGGTAATAGCAGAATTAAGGAAACAAGGTGGCACAACTAAGAAACGGGCATACGTGGGGGATTTAAAAGAGTACCAAATTAACACTAACCCGCTCAAAGCAAATGCCGATAACCCTAGTAACCAAACTTCCGCTCTCATCGTTACAGGAAACATGGACAAATTCGAAGATCCCAAAAAGCGGTTCCGGGAACACAGTGCCCAACTACAACGGGCCGCCAAGAAGACATAGATAGTACCGGCCCGGGCCGAAGGACCAGAAATAAGATCCGGACGGCGCCCACACGATTAGGGGTCCGGCGCAAGGCGTCCGAAGAGAGGCCGGCGGGCGAAGAGCGCCTGAGCCGGGGAATGGTCACTAACGGGACACAGACAGAAAGGATCGAAAGGGAGGAAGCCCCCAACAACGTCAGCAACGAGGCAAGGGACGACTTCCCGGACCGAGACGTACTGCAGTGTTGCGTCTCGGAAGGAGAGGAGACCATGGTGAATAACTGGGGGTGGACGGTCCCAACAGGGGTCGTCCTCCTGCCAGCCACCGTGGAGCAGATAGTGGAGAGGTGGAGAAATAAGCCCCGGGGCAAACAGCAGAGCCTGTTAGTGCCGGAAGGGGCACGGACGTGTAATGTGGTCTTCGGCAGAGGCCGAGGAGTCACCGTCCGACAAGCAAACCGGAGGCGGCCAGAGGGGGCCCGGCAACATAACACCACAGGAGGGCAGCTGCGTGGAGTCGACATGGAGGGCGTCGAAGGGGCAGATTCAGGCGGAATCAACTTGCTGCCGGCCACCCAGGCTCACATCCGGGAGCGTTGGGCCGGGTTGCGGTTTGGGCAGCACCGCAGCGTCCTTATGCCCAATGGAGGTGACACACTCCAAGTCATCTTCGGGCGAGGCCGACGAATCATGATCCGTCCTCACAAGTCAACCGCCCATAAAAACGGGGGGGTGGTATGACGCCCAGGGCGCATAATAATGGAAATATTATATAAGATTAGGAAATAGTAATAGCCATAAGAGACAAACCATTAAGTATTTAGGATAATTCGTTTTGTAGTTGTAAGGGAGAAATAACACTGAAGTATTCGTTTGTTGATTTATTAAATAAATAAGATTTGAATTTGAATGCGCGGGCGCGCCTTAGTAAACCCACGATCGGTCACACCGCCGGTCCGAAACGGGCACACTACATAAAGGGATTTTCGGGAACGGGCACACTAACGGCGGCTAAGGAGGACCGGTTTCTGGGAAGAGTCACTTGTGCGGTGGATCTCACCCAGGTAAGATCAGCCCTCTCCCCGCAGTTGGGCTCCCTCACCAGAACTAGTCACTTTTGGTCAGATTTAGTCGCAGGCTAAATCTAATAAATTCGACCTCGGTCATACCGAGGGAGCGCTGCCATCGGCCACTCGCCGATGCTTGCCCGCAGCAGATCCACTGGATCTGCTTGCCCGCAGTGGATTCACCGGATCACTGCTGCCGGCACTCTCGCAACAGCCGCACCAGGCTTTGCATCTCTCACGCGTCGGACCTCAAGGGCCTCGCGTCATCTCTCGCAAGAGACCCACAGGGGCTTTGCATATCTCACGCGTCGGACCTCAAGGGCCTCGCGTCATCTCTCACAAGGGACCCACAGGGGCTTTGCATCTCTCCCGCGTCGGACCTCAAGGGCCTCGCGTCATCTCTCGCAAGAGACCCACAGGGGCTTTGCATCTCTCCCGCGTCGGACCTCAAGGGCCTCGCGTCATCTCTCGCAAGAGACCCACAGGGGCTTTGCATCTCTCCCGCGTCGGACCTGAAGGTCCTCGCGTCATCTCTCGCAAGAGACCAACAGGGGCTTTGCATCTCTCACGCGTCGGACCTCAAGGGCCTCGCGTCATCTCTCGCAAGAGACCCACAGGGGCTTTGCATATCTCACGCGTCGAACCTCAAGGGCCTCGCGTCATCTCTCACAAGGGACCCACAGGGGCTTTGCATCTCTCCCGCGTCGGACCTGAAGGTCCTCGCGTCATCTCTCGCAAGAGACCAACAGGGGCTTTGCATCTCTCACGCGTCGGACCTCAAGGGCCTCGCATCATCATCTCACCCGAGACCCACTGCGTTTCTATTCACTCTCTCTCATACCGAACCCCCGGGTTCTTTCGTTTCTTTCTTTTACTTTTACACTCGCTCGCGTGGCTGGCCCCCGGGCCAACACACGCTCCATCATTTCTATTCTTCTCTCTCCCTTTCTTAGCTAGACGGACCGGCCCGGCCCTCACGCGGCATCCCCGCGGCCCACCACGGAGCATCGAACCCGCAGCTACCCCCTAGTCGGAAGCTCTCCTCCCAGGCCGCAGACCCTCCACGGCCACGACCAACGATCCCTGTGAATGAACTCTGTAACCATAGATATGAAATAAATAACTAAGATTTGTTCCTATTCTTAACTAAACAAGCTGCGTCTTACTCTGGGTGGAATCTTCTTTTGCAGCAACCACGCCTGACATCAAAGTAAATGTTGGAACGAACTGCTGGTATCGGGTGAACTGTCCCAGCCACCGCAAAGCAGGACCGTTACATGTATATACATATAAAAGTATATATGTATATATTTTTACTTATATAATATCTGGCTTATTTAAAATATACATACATCGGTCAACTTCTATATTCTGAAATCCAAAATTTTTAAGTGCACTTTCAAAAACCTCAAATCAGCATCGTGCTTAAGGCCATAAATAGATTTATTTAGTTTACATACTTTGTTTCCATCATACTGGTTTAAGCCTTTTGGAACCTTCATATAAATTTAATCCTTTAAAGTTCCATTTAAAAATGCTGTTTTTATATCCATATTTTATATCCATGGATCAGTAAATTATATTGATTAGAAAATGCTAAAAGAAATCTGAAACTAGAATTTCGTGCAAAGGTCTCCATCATATATTTTTGGGTGAAGCCCCTTGCAACCAGTCTTGCCTTGTATTTTAGTAAATTATTATTTTCGTCTTGCTTGAAACTAAAAACCCAAAAAAATGAGAATTTAGTTCATCTTAAATGGCGTCCTCCCACAAGGTTCTGTCATCGCGAAATTTTATTTCCTCATATGTATTGGGAATATCACTTGAACATAATTGGGTATTCATGAAATTTTTCTAAAGACCAATACAATAAATTTATATTATCTTTATTTCTCTCACTGCGTCTGCCTTGTTGATTTTCATTTCCTTGTATATTATCACCAGTTTCAACTACTGGATCGGATTTATGTTTTACCACAAACGATTTTTGTCAACACTGAAGTTAAACAACTTATTGCTGATGACATTATCCGATAGTCAAATTCAACCTACAACCACACCATATGGGTTGTAGATAAAAAAGATGTTGATGAAGAGGGCTACAAATAAAACACCGAAAACTAACAAACTAAATAAAAACACCGAAGATGAATAATACCCGATTCCTTATATTTCTGTAATACTGTTAAAATTTGGGAAAGGCCCAATATTTCACAACGTTGGACCTAAAATCGGGATTCCACCAAATAGAGCTGGCGGAAGAAGAGAGAAAGAAAATGGCCTTTTCCATTAACAATGGGAAGTACGAATTCTGCAGACTCCCTTTCGGGCTAAGAAACGCCCCTTCAAAGGCCAATTGATGATGTTTTAAGAGGAAAATTTTTTTACGTCTAAATAGATGACGTCATAATATTTTCTAAAACAAAGGAGGATCACATTAAACATGTCGACGAGATCCTAAGTCGTTTTTGTACCGCCGGTATGCGCTTGTCCCAGGAAAAATCTAATATTATTTAATCTTAGATCATTTTTGGGGCTATCAAGCAATTACAGACGTTTATGAAAGGATTTGCTACCATTGCTAAAGGCTAAAGGGCGAAAATGGTAAAGTGGGTGCGAATCAGTCTAGGAAAATCGAGAATAAATGGTGGTTTTTCTCCTTCCGAAGAGTCCAATCTTGTTGCAAAGAATTCGGAGACGAGTATTGAGGATCGGCTTCGTCATCATATCTGCGAGTTGTTCCTCAGTCGGGATTTGTTCGATCCCAAATTCTCCCTCAGCAATGAGAGCTCCGATGGCTTGGCGATTCTTTCCCTGCTGTCGTAATTTCCAAAGTGAGAAGTGGGGTCGAAACAGCTTTGCAATCTGGGAATTTAAATCGCTCCAAAATCCTTGTGGCATATCCTTGTTGACTAATTTTTAGTCCGTTTTCTTGTTTCTTGATTTCGAGTCCCAAGAAGCACTCAACCTTTCTTGAGACAATTTTGAACTCTGATTTTAACTCGTCCAAAAATTCTTTCAAATCTTGCTTATCTGTTGCTGCGGCGAGTCCGTCATCTACATAAACAACGAGTAGAATCTTTTTGCCATTTCTTTCCCTGATGTAGAGACATGGATCTGCCTCGCTGACTTTGAAATTGTGTTTCCGCAAAAACCTCCGAAGCGTTCTTGCCAACATCTCGGCTCTTGCTTAAGCCCGTAGAGACTCTTCTTCAATCTGCAAACAAGCCCCTGTCCTTGCTCGTATCCCTCAGGTTGTTGCATGTAAATTTCCTTGTCGTCCAATTGACCGTATAGAAAAGCTGTCGAGTCGTCAAACTGGACCAATAACATATCATTTTTGGCTGCAACGCTCAGCACTGAGCGGATTGTTTCTATTCTTGCGACAGAGCTGAAAATTTGGTCGTAATCAATCCCTCGTCTCTGGGCGAATCCTTTGATGACCTAGCGAGCTTTGTATTTGTCGATACTTCCGTCGGGGTGGGTTTTGACTCGATAGACCCACTTGCACGGAAGTGCTTTCGACCTTCTGGGGAGTCTTGTCAAGTTCCAAGTTTTATTCTGATGTAAGGAATCGATTTCCCTGTCCATTGCCTTTTTCCACTCGACGTAGCTGTTGATGGCTTCATGGAAGGAATCTGGACTCCCCAGCACAAAATTCTCGGCTTCTGCTACGTAGTCATCCAGATGCTCCGGTCCCTTCAACTTCGAACGATCCCTCAACCGCATTGATTGCATTTTTCTCTTGTTGTTTTCTTCTTCCTTGTCTTCTACGACGTCCTTGGATCCAAAATCTTGAAAAGGTATGTTGACGCCTTCACAATTGCTGAATTTCTCTTGAAACTTTACAGCCCTCGACACGACTACTTTGTGCTTCTCTGGTAAGTAAATACGATACCCCTCATCGCCGTCGTAACCCACCAGGTACCCCTTTTCAGCTTTTTTGTCTATCTTTTTCCTTTTTTTGCATGGAATGTGTACATATCACGTCGATCCTACGATTCGATGATGTTTGATTTTTGGTTTCTTGCCCAGCCAAAGTTGGTAAGGGCTCGAACCCTTTAATGAAGATTTGGTCGTTCTATTGAGAACGTAGACTGCTGTGCTGACCAACTCGGCCAAAATTGCTTCTGGAAATTTTATTTCTGGATTAGAATACTTGAAAATTCTCGCCATTTCGACTATCGTTCGATTCTCTCTCTCGACACCACCGTTTAGTTCTGGAGTATAGGGAGCGGTGAGTCGAAAAGTTATACCAGCTTCCTGAAGAGTTTCTCTCACTCCTGCACAGTCCAATTCTCCTTTATTGTCGCTCAGGAATTCTCGAATTGTGTGCCCTTGTTGCTTGGCGTGAGAATCCATGTGTCGCAGCACGTCCTTGACCTCTGATTTCTGCTTGACGATGTACCCGTATCGAAACCTGGTGAAATGATCCTTAAAAAATACCAGATACCTCTTCTTCTGGAAAGAATCCTCAAATAGGCCGCAAACATCGCCTGACATCAGTTTCCCTGGCTTCATCTCTGGGATCCTCGTTCCAAATGGCAATCGATGCGCCTTTCCAAGGATGCAAGGCTCGCAAAAGCTACTCCCAATCTTGACTTGAATGCCCATTGCTCTTTTGAGCGTGTCCTTGATGTGGTTCTTGTCCTGATGTCCCCACCTCTCGTGGCAGAGTTGGAGAATTGAAGTTCCTGAAGCTGCGATATATTGGGAACAAACCAAACATTTTTCAAAGAAAGCAAAATAATTTTTCCATTGACAATCGTTTTGACTTTGATTGTGCCCTGGCCCAAAGCTGACAAGGTTTCATTTCCAGCTGCTCTAATTCAACTCGGATTCTCAATCTTCTCAAAATGCTCGAAATACTTCGCAGTCTTCACAACGTGTTTTGTTGCACCGTTGTCTATACACCAGTCGACATCTGAGTTTTGCCTCTGCTGCAAACACGCTTTTGTGGACTGAGACGAAAGTTAACGTTGGTTCTGCACAATTTCCGTGTTCAGCATTCCGGTAGCTCGGCTTCGGACGTCCATCCTTCTTCCATTTTATGCAGTTTCTGATCCAGTGTTCCTTTTTCTTGCAATAGCGGCAGGTATCGAATCTGCGACCAGATGCTCCTGAATCCTGACGATGCTCCTTTTGTACTGTGGTAGAAAAAGCCTCCTGGCTTTCCTTTTTGTCATTTTCTTTTGTTTTAAAATTTCTCTCAAACATGACAATTTGATTAGTTAATTCGTCGAAAGTCTTTTCTTATTCTTATGTCAAGAGCATCCAACTTTGACGGATCGTTTCAAAGGTTTTTGGCAAAATATGTAGCGTTTTACAAACAAGTAATAAATTTGGCAGCTCAGTTTCATTTTTAGCCTTCAAAGCTTAAATCGTTCCATAGACTACGAAATTTTGCTATGTGTGTTGATGCATCGTTACCTGGATTCCAAGAGAAAGCGAAAAACTCGTTGCATATCCTGAATACCTGTACCTTCGCTGTTGCTTCAAACTGATTTTTCACAGCTTCCTACGTATCGTGTGCTGTCTCCTTGTCCATGATCTTCTGGTACACCGAGTCCGTGACCGCAGTGGTAATCATGGATTTTGCATAGCTTTTGGCCTTACGAAAAAAGTCGCTCTTCTCCTTGTGCTTCTTTTCATCTCCTGCTGAGGCCCCTTCTGGCAATGAATCCGGTTTGACGATCTTTCCGTCCAACGCGTCGAAAGCACCGTCGTGATAATCTATCAGGTCCCTAATTTTTCTTTTCCAAATCGGCCAATCGGTCGCACCTCAGAGCAAATAAACGATATTTCTTTAAAAACTCAAAATCTTGTTTATTTACTCTCTTCGACAGCTTTTAGGTTATGTGTTTATGTTTTGATTCGATACAATCGGTATGATATTTAAAGCACCCTCTGATTTGGCGGGTAATTTTGAATTTGAAACATTTATCTTCAACTGAACCCTTATGCATCCCGATTTCAGTAAGCCCTTTTACATACTACGGATGCCTCACAACATGGCATAGGTGGCGTATTATCTCAAGGTTATAGAAATATTACCATGAGTTCGTGCACTATTCGCAAGAAAGAGGAATACTTAGTGGTAAATGTAAAAGAACTTTTACTTCTGGGCGCTAAAGAGTTTTAGAAACTATCTATATGGGCTAAAGACTTTGACAATCTACACAGATCACAAGCCCCTGACATCAGCTGTATCACTAAAAAAAGACAAAATGATACGCAGGAAAGCGTTTATCGATGAGCATAATGCCACGGTCGTTTGTACCCCTGGCAAACAGAATCTAGTGGCGGATGGTCTTTCACGCCGCCACTACTCACAGTGAAGAGTCCCTGATATACACCATTGAAACAAAGGAAATACCGGTAAATTGCCTTGGAAATCAAATTGTGATTCGCTAGCTAGAATCGCTATCTCCTAAGAGATTTCGTGAAACCAGAAGTCGTCAACGCAATACATTGCAAGCTTCCTGTTCTCGCATATATTCAACACCCTTTGATTCAGGGATTCCCCTCGACAGTCCTTAGATATTCGAAATCTGTTGTAATTGACATAACCGAAAAATCAGAGCAACTCGAAATAGCTATGACTAAACACAACAGAGTACAACGCGCGGCTCAAGAAAACGTTAAACAAATACTATCAGACTACTTCGTTCCCAAAATGACAAAAAATTTTACTGAAGTAGTAACTAATTGTAGAGTATGCTTGAAAGGGAAATAAAATCGTCATCCTAAAAATCCGGCTATTGCTTAAACACCCATCCCAACCTACGTAGGAGAAACTTTACACGTCGATATTTTCTTTACGGACGGGAAATATTTTTTAACCGCCGAGGATAAGTTCTCCACGTCAATCCCGTTCAACCCATCTGCTCGCGATCAATCATAGACATTAAAACAACGTTACTTCAATAAGTCAATCTGTTTCCAAAATTAAAAACCCTATACTGAAATCTCTCTCTGAAATCAACCTTAACAGGTAATTTTGGAATTAGTATTGCAAATTTACCACCTCTGCATAGTAGCGAGATAGCTCGTTGCCTAAAAATAGAAAGAAAACTATGAGCAACTGTTGAGCCAAGCAGCCAAAGCAAAGACGGATTATCACCAGTTTCTAGTTTGTTTTGATTATCTCAGTTTCGCATGCGCTTTATTGTTACTTAGTAACGCACGCGCTTTTGGGCGTTTTGTAGCGCCGTTGCTTTTCTAGTTAAGCTGTACTTCGTGCATTCGGCGTGGTTTTGTTGAGGAGTTAATTTTATTTTGAAAATTTAATAAAAATTTGAAAATTGAACTGCCCCGATGTATTTTAGGGATGTGATAACGGTGCGTTTTGAATATTGTAATCAGTTAAAAATGTCAAGGGAAACTTGAGGTTTTTGTTGTAATAACAGTGCACTAACATTGTTTAATGCACAAAGCGTCTTTTGTGCTGCACAAGATATCAGGTTGGGGGGTGCATAAACTAATTACAATCTATAAACTTAGGCGAGAAAAAGACAACCGTTTACCAAGATCTAACATCAGCAACTGCCTTTTATTAGCAGCGGCAAAATAACATAATGTTCTAACAGAGTAATTTACAGAGATTGGTTAATACATGTTAATAAGCTTTGTTTACATTTGTATAGGCAAAGAGAAACAGTATGTAAGACGAAAAATATTGTGAGTTTGACCGAACATCCCGGCCGCCTTGAAAGTATCATCTTTCAACAAGATTGAGAATCCGTGGGTAATACTGCCAGCTTATGCACTGGTCGGCAGCACACCCCAGTGCTGGTTCGAATGTGGGCCACTCGAACTAGCCCATCCTTTCCGGGAACAACGGTCTCGACGCGCCCAATCTTCCATCGCTGAGGAGGCAGATTGTCGTCGTGGATGATGACCATAGTGTTAGCCCTGATGTTGGCCGATGGTGTTGTCCATTTGGTGCGCGAGCGTAGTTCCTGTAGGTACTCAAGCGACCACCTTCGCCAAAACTGTTGTTTGCTCGCGGTCACGGCGTCGAATCGTTCCAGGCTGGACGCATGTGTTGATGACACAGTCCGTTCTGGAAGGGCACGAAGAGATTTCCCCACCAGGAAGTGGCCCGGAGTAAGTGCCCCAAAGTCGTTGGGATCTGGAGACAGCGGAGACAATGGGCGCGAGTTGAGAATCGCTTCGACTTCAGTGGTTATGGTGCAGAGCTCCTCGAAGGTGAATCTTGAATTCATCAGTGTTCTGTAGAGTAGACTCTTGGCGCTTTTTACCGCCGCCTCCCAAAGGCCTCCAAAGTGAGCAGCTCTAGGAGGGATGAAAATGGAAAGTTATGAAATCAGTTGACAAATAAGACGAAATGACTTCTTGCGTGGCTTTGTCTTGAAGGAACGCTCGTAGTTCTTGAAGATGGTTGGCAGCTCCGACGAAATTGGTTCCGTTGTCGCAGAAGATGTCGGTTGGAATTGACCGTCTGGCGATCATCCGTTTAAGTGCTGCAAGAAATGCCTTGGTTGACAAATCCGAGACGACTTCTATATGGACGGCCTTGGATGCCAAACAAATGAAGACGGCGAGGTAGGACTTTGTTGGACCCTTTCCTCTAATGCGAAGATATGTGTTAAACGGTCCGCAGAAGTCGACGCCACACCTTTGGAACGGCTGTTGCGGTAGCACTCGTTCTAGTGGTAGCGATCCCATGAGTTGGTTCTCCAGTTCTCCAGATACAGGAACGCACCACTCGACGAGCCAGGTCCCTGGCGTTGATGATCCAGTATTCCAGACGGATTAGCGCGACTAGAACTTTCGGGCCTGCGTGACAATTCCTCAGATGCAAGTGTCGTACATAAATCCACGCAAAGTGCGATTTGCTAGGCAGTAGCAGCGGATGCCTTTCAGATTCAGGGATGTCGGCGTTCTGTAATCGTCCTCCAACCCTTATAAGAGCATGTCCTGATGAGCTGTCGAGAAAAGGCGTTAAATACTTTAGGTGACTTGTAAGCGGCTTAGCTTTCTGCAGCGAGTGAAAATCTTCAAGGAACGACTGTTGCTGAATATTGTAGACGATGCTGAACAATGCGCGGCGAAGTTCTTCCGATGTAAGCGATGGATTGACAATTTTGACTCCTCTTGATAAGTTGGCGAAGCGAAAGACGTATGCGATGGTTCGAATGCAGCGAGTGTATGAGCTGATGTGAGTCAGCTGTTGGAGAACATGATTGCTGATCACAGCCGTGGTGAATGTGCTCCTTCATTGCTCTGCTTTGACAATAGTTGGATCGATATCGATGATTTGCGGAGTGGTTGGCCACTGGGACGATGGTTGGGTCAAGAACTGTGGACCTGTGAACCACAGCGATGCTGCCAGCTCAGTTGTAGCAGCTCCGCGCGAAACTATGTCCGCCGGATTGCTCTCACCTGGTACAAATTTCCACTGGCCATCTGCGGTCCATTCTTGAATTTCGGAGATTCGGTTTCCAACGAATGCTGACAGTGTGACTGAGTGCTGTTTTAGCCAGTGAAGCACAATCTGCGAGTCCGTCCAGAAATAGACCGAGAATTTTCTGTCCGCTAATAGAGGCTTCAATTTCGCATACAGTTGGCCCAGCAAATGCGCTCCACACAATTCCAGTTTTGGAAGGGATTTTTTCTTCACAGGAACCACTCTCGATTTGCCAGTCAATAGCTGCACTGCGACATCTCCCGTCGACGTTTCCGAGCGTAGATACACGCAGCAGCCGTAAGCCCTGATTGATGCGTCACAAAATCCATGAAGTTGAAGTGATCGCATCTTGTGTTGGAGGCAATAGCGGGGAATCGATAAAATTGAGACTGTTTGGAATGATTCTAGGCATTTGCTCCAGGCCGTGTGTATGTTTTTCTGGAACGCTCTCGTCCCATTGCAGCCCAGCGAGCCAAAGTTCTTGCAGAAGTATTTTTGCGACAACAACAAGCGGTGAGAGCAAACCAAGCGGGTCGAACAAGGCGGATGCGGTGGACAAAATACTTCTTTTTGGTGATACGCGTTGCGTGGTTCCTTGGTATGAACTTGAAGAACAGTGTATCCTTGTGCTGGTTCCAGTTCACTCCAAGAGCGCTGGCTAGTCCCTCGCCACAGGAACTGAGCTTCTTGGATGCATGATCTTCCATGAATCCAACGTAGTTGGAATGCCATTTGGTGAGTGGGAAATGCCCTCGACGAAGAATTTCTGTGACTTGATCCTTGATAATGCGAAGCGTCTCTAAGTCGTCTGCACCCGTGAGTAGGTCATCAACATAGAAAGACGACTTTATGATAGCGGCGCCGATTGGACAGTCAGCTTGATGAACATCAGCGAGGTGGTTGAGGCTACGTGTTGCCAAAAATGGGGCGGCTGCAGTGCCGTAGGTTACCGTATTCAATTGATACGTGCGCAGCGTGTCTTCTGGAAATGCTCTCCAAAGAATGTACTGGTATTTGCGATCAATAATGTCGAGATTTACTTGCCTATACATCTTGGTCACATCTGCAGTGATGGCGTAACGATGAAGCCTGAACTTTAGAAGCTGCAGGTACAAGTCCTCCTGGAGTGTTGGACCAACGCATAGCAAGTCGTTGAGTGATAATTGATTTGACGTCCGGCAAGAGGCGTCAAACACCACCCTAAGCTTAGTAGACTCACTGCTGGGTTTGAGGACGCAGTGATGCGGGATGTAGTAGTGCGGCTCGTGCAGTTTAGGATGAGTAACTGGGGACATGTGCCCCAATTTCTCATACTCCTCCATGAAGTCGCAGTATTGTTGACGAAGTGCTGGAGATTTCGATAGGCGACGTTCCATGCTTAGGAACCGACGGCGAGCGATATCAAATGAGTCTCCCAACCGAGTTGGGTCAGCCTTGAATGGCAGTTTGACGACAATCCTACCAGTGCTGTCGAGACAAGTGGTCTTCTCGTACTGTTCCTCGCAAATAGCATGCTCCGGCTTCTGCAGAGCTGGCGAGTCGACTGCTCCAGTTCCCACAGACGTTTGAGGTTGACATCAATTGAACTTGCGTTTAAAGCCATGCAAGTGGAAACTTCTATTGGCGCGGTTTGCTGCAGTCGGCCGGTTACGACCCAGCCAAACTGAGTTTTCTGCAGCAGCGGGCCTTGAGGTCCCAGCCTTATTTTCCCTATAGTTAAGGCGTCGAAGAAGGCTTCGGTTCCCAGTAGCAGATCGACGTGGCGTGATTGGTAGAATCTTTCATCAGCGAGCGGCGTATTTTCTGGCAGCTTCCAAGTCGAAACGTCGATGGCCAGATCGGGCTGGTATGAGATTTGTGGAATAATACAGAGATCTGCGGAGAGTACGAAAAGATGAAATGCGAGATTTGACAGATGCAGTTGTGCAATATTTAATATCTGTTTGCGAATGGCCGATGCTTCGAATTTGGACTGCATGTCTTTCCCTCCGTAAGCGAAGCCGTTGTGCGAAGTCTTCCGTCACGAAGTTCACTTGAGAGCAGGAGTCGAGAATTGCTCTTCCAGGCCGGTAGGTTCCAAACGCATCCAACGACGAATTGTGAGATCTTGCGGGGGGACGAGTCGGTCTTGGCCGCTCTGATCCATGGGATGGCTCGTCAGACAGAAGAAACTGGCAGTGGCGCTCAAGTATCTGCGTGCATTGGCTCCAGGATGGCAGAGTGAGATAATCCAGTGATTCGTTCCATTTTGTTTTGGTCTGCTGATCGCACTTCTCCATGACCACGTAAATAAGCATCGCCTCAGAAATTTGAGCGTCCGAGCCTAGCGATGAAAGGGCACTATATAACGCGGATGCGTTGTCGATTAGGCTGCGGAGCTGTTGAGCACTTGCCGCAGCAGCCGGCGGCAGTTTAAAAATCGAGGCTATCGTTTCGACAAAGATTAGGGCAGGCTTGTCATACCGGTCCTTCCAGCCGTTCCAGCGCCTTCGCATAATTTTCTCCAGTGACCGGGAAGGCTGCGACAGCTTCCAGTGCAGGTCCCTTTAAACAATTACGGAGATGATTAAATTTGTCTATATTAGATATTTGCTCACGATTGACCAGTGGCAGAAACGACGAGATGAAGTTCTTGTAATCCTTATGATTTCCATCAAAGCTAGGTAGTGCCAATCTTGGGAGTCGAGATGGCGCGCTGTAGCTTGGTGCAGAGATGTGGTCGAAAACTGTGTTGTGCAGATCCTCTCCAAGAAGTTGCTGAATTGCCAACTTTGTAGTTATGTAACTGTCCAGTTTGGGTCTGAACCGAACGCAGGCGATACAGGAACGCACCACTCGACGAGCCAGGTCCCTGGCGTTGATGATCCAGTATTCCAGAGTGTCGGACATAAATCCACGCAAAGTGCAATTTGCTAGGCAGTAGCAGCGGATGCCTTTCAGATTCAGGGATGTCGGCGTTCTGTAATCGTCCTCCAACCCTTATAAGAGCATGTCCTGATGAGCTGTCGAGAAAAGGCGTTAAATACTTTAGGTGACTTGTAAGCGGCTTAGCTTTCTGCAGCGAGTGAAAATCTTCAAGAAACGACTGTTGCTGAATATCGTAGACGATGCTGAACAATGCGCGGCGAAGTTCTTCCGATGTAAGCGATGGATTGACAATTTTGACTCCTCTTGATAAGTTGGCGAAGCGAAAGACATATGCGATGGTTCGAATGCAGCGAGTGTATGAGCTGATGTGAGTCAGCTGTTGGAGAACATGATTGCTGATCACAGCCGTGGTGAATGTGCTCCTTCGTTGCTCTGCTTTGACAATAGTTGGATCGATATCGATGATTTGCGGAGTGGTTGGCCACTGGGACGATGGTTGGGTCAAGAACTGTGGACCTGTGAACCACAGCGATGCTGCCAGCTCAGTTGTAGCAGCTCCGCGCGAAACTATGTCCGCCGGATTGCTCTCACCTGGTACAAATTTCCACTGGCCATCTGCGGTCCATTCTTGAATTTCGGAGATTCGGTTTCCAACGAATGCTGACAGTGTGACTGAGTGCTGTTTTAGCCAGTGAAGCACAATCTGCGGAGTCCGTCCAGAAATAGACCGAGAATTTTCTGTCCGCTAATAGAGGCTTCAATTTCGCATACAGTTGGCCCAGCAAATGCGCTCCACACAATTCCAGTTTTGGAAGGGATTTTTTCTTCACAGGAACCACTCTCGATTTGCCAGTCAATAGCTGCACTGCGACATCTCCCGTCGACGTTTCCGAGCGTAGATACACGCAGCAGCCGTAAGCCCTGATTGATGCGTCACAAAATCCATGAAGTTGAAGTGATCGCATCTTGTGTTGGAGGCAATAGCGGGGAATCGATAAAATTGAGACTGTTTGGAATGATTCTAGGCATTTGCTCCAGGCCGTGTGTATGTTTTCTGGAACGCTCTCGTCCCATTGCAGGCCAGCGAGCCAAAGTTCTTGCAGAAGTATTTTTGCGACAACAACAAGCGGTGAGAGCAAACCAAGCGGGTTCCTTGGTATGAACTTGAAGAACAGTGTATCCTTGTGCTGGTTCCAGTTCACTCCAAGAACGCTGGCTAGTCCCTCGCCACAGGAACTGAGCTTCTTGGATGCATGATCTTCCATGAATCCAACGTAGTTGGAATGCCATTTGGTGAGTGGGAAATGCCCTCGACGAAGAATTTCTGTGACTTGATCCTTGATAATGCGAAGCGTCTCTAAGTCGTCTGCACCCGTGAGTAGGTCATCAACATAGAAAGACGACTTTATGATAGCGGCGCCGATTGGACAGTCAGCTTGATGAACATCAGCGAGGTGGTTGAGGCTACGTGTTGCCAAAAATGGGGCGGCTGCAGTGCCGTAGGTTACCGTATTCAATTGATACGTGCGCAGCATGTCTTCTGGAAATGCTCTCCAAAGAATGTACTGGTATTTGCGATCAATAATGTCGAGATTTACTTGCCTATACATCTTGGTCACATCTGCAGTGATGGCGTAACGATGAAGCCTGAACTTTAGAAGCTGCAGGTACAAGTCCTCCTGGAGTGTTGGACCAACGCATAGCAAGTCGTTGAGTGATAATTGATTTGACGTCCGGCAAGAGGCGTCAAACACCACCCTAAGCTTAGTAGACTCACTGCTGGGTTAGAGGACGCAGTGATGCGGGATGTATGTAGTGCGGCTCGTGCAGTTTAGGATGAGTAACTGGGGACATGTGCCCCAATTTCTCATACTCCTCCATGAAGTCGCAGTATTGTTGACGAAGTGCTGGAGATTTCGATAGGCGACGTTCCATGCTTAGGAACCGACGGCGAGCGATATCAAATGAGTCTCCCAACCGAGTTGGGTCAGCCTTGAATGGCAGTTTGACGACAATCCTACCAGTGCTGTCGAGACAAGTGGTCTTCTCGTACTGTTCCTCGCAAATAGCATGCTCCGGCTTCTGCAGAGCTGGCGAGTCGACTGCTTCCAGTTCCCACAGACGTTTGAGGTTGACATCAATTGAACTTGCGTTTAAAGCCATGCAAGTGGAAACTTCTATTGGCGCGGTTTGCTGCAGTCGGCCGGTTACGACCCAGCCAAACTGAGTTTTCTGCAGCAGCGGGCCTTGAGGTCCCAGCCTTATTTTCCCTATAGTTAAGGCGTCGAAGAAGGCTTCGGTTCCCAGTAGCAGATCGACGTGGCGTGATTGGTAGAATCTTTCATCAGCGAGCGGCGTATTTTCTGGCAGCTTCCAAGTCGAAACGTCGATGGCCAGATCGGGCTGGTATGAGATTTGTGGAATAATACAGAGATCTGCGGAGAGTACGAAAGATGAAATGCGAGATTTGACAGATGCAGTTGTGCAATATTTAATATCTGTTTGCGAATGGCCGATGCTTCGAATTTGGACTGCATGTCTTTCCCTCCGTAAGCGAAGCCGTTGTGCGAAGTCTTCCGTCACGAAGTTCACTTGAGAGCAGGAGTCGAGAAGAGCTCTTCCAGGCCGGTAGGTTCCAAACGCATCCTTGACGAGAACCATAGCAGTGGCAAGCAACACCTGCGACTTCTGGCCAGAATGCGAGTGCGAGTGTGTTGCAGCTTCCAATGGCGGTGCGGTTGGATACGGTTGGTGCGAGCGAGATGAATCTAGCGAATGGTTGTTGTGCAACAGGGTATGATGTGCCTTGTTGCAGGTGCGACAGCGATTTCTCGATGGGCAGCTAGACAGTTGGTGACCTCTACACAGACAGTTTAAACACAGATGGTGTGTTTTAGCGACATCAAATCGCGCGGTTGGATTAAGGTCCTTAAACTTGTCACATCCGAGCAATTTGTGTGAGGGTGCGAGGCAGTATACACATGGTGCGTTGGTCAGCGAAAACGACGAATTGTGAGATCTTGCGGGGGGACGAGTCGGTCTTGGCCGCTCCGATCCATGGGATGGCTCGTCAGACAGAAGAAACTGGCAGTGGCGCTCAAGTATCTGCGTGCATTGGCTCCAGGATGGCAGAGTGAGATAATCCAGTGATTCGTTCCATTTTGTTTTGGTCTGCTGATCGCACTTCTCCATGACCACGTAAATAAGCATCGCCTCAGAAATTTGAGCGTCCGAGCCTAGCGATGAAAGGGCACTATATAACGCGGATGCGTTGTCGATTAGGCTGCGGAGCTGTTGAGCACTTGCCGCAGCAGCCGGCGGCAGTTTAAAATCGAGGCTATCGTTTCGACAAAGATTAGGGCAGGCTTGTCATACCGGTCCTTCAGCCGTTCCAGCGCCTTCGCATAATTTTCTCCAGTGACCGGGAAGGCTGCGACAGCTTCCAGTGCAGGTCCCTTTAAACAATTACGGAGATGATTAAATTTGTCTATATTAGATTACTTGGGGACCTATTAACTAAATAACAGCTTTACCCCAAAAACTTTTATTAAGTTTAGTACAGTTAATCATACGG
The DNA here is from genome assembly GCF_018153835.1 of Drosophila eugracilis. Lineage (NCBI taxonomy): Eukaryota > Metazoa > Arthropoda > Insecta > Diptera > Drosophilidae > Drosophila > Drosophila eugracilis. The sequence goes on along the minus strand of NW_024572936.1, from coordinate 18,804 downwards.
ACTATCACCCATCAATTTTAAAGACAGTAGTTGTTTGGGTAATGAAAGTTGAGATGCTAGGCTTTTATGCTCGTAAATAGTATCAAAATTTTCAAAAATCTTCTTAGCCATGTTCCCATTGTTGGCAAACACAAAAAAGAGTCACTCAAATATTTAATTTCAAGACTCTGCATTTTTTTCGCTTGCTTCCTCATCAACTACTTACATCAACTCGTTTTCCCCTAACTAAAATCTTTTATTTACAAACCGTAAATTATTTACAACTGTTACAATTTGTGACCGAATATGTGCACATCAAACGCTGATAAGACACCGGGACCACATAACAATAAATACACTGAAAAAAATCTTTTATTTACAAACCGTAAATTATTTACAACTGTTAAAATTTGTGACCGAATATGTGCACACCAAACACTGATAATGCAAAAATCGTTTATACAAAAGCTGTAAATTATTTGCAATTGCTAAAATTTGTGACCGAATATGTGCACATCAAAAGCTGTTAAGGCACCGGGACCACATAACAATAAATACACTGAAAAAAAATCTTTTATTTACAAACCGTAAATTATTTACAACTGTTCAAATTTGTGACCGAATCAATCATCAAACGATGATAAGGCACCGGGATCACATACCAATAAAATACACAGGGAAAAAAATCGTTAATACACAAACTATAAAACACTTACAATTATAAGAATTCGTAACCGAATATGTGCACATCAAACGCTGACAGGTCACGTAGCTGAAATACAAATTTTGTTTTTCTCTCTCTTCACTTGAGTTGAAACTGCTACATCGGCAGTTTTCGCTTGATGTGGTGGAGAGCAAAAAAATATCCCCAATTGTACACTAAGCGGGAAATTGGATTTAAACCATTACGTCATATTATACCTCAAGAAAAATAATAATAAAAAAGTATATAAACCTCTTTCTCATAGTCGCCATATGTTCAATTGCCTATACTCAATTACATTATCAAATTTTAAACAAATCACTAACTCTATACATAAATTAGAATCACTCCCCTGGCAGCAATCGATGTGTCGTCAGCGGGAGGGGGTGTGCCAGGCTGGTAGGCCTAGTGGTCTTCCTTCTTTTGTTAGGAGTTGTGTAGCGCGCCAGGCAGGTACGCCTAGCGGTCTTCCTTCACTTGTTAGGGAGTTATGTAGGGAGGAACTACCTCCGTTATCGTTGGCCCTTAAGGCAGAACAACCAATAATAACAAATGTAATGTAATGTATGACGGCGGTGCCGGAATTCAAATTCGAGAGCGATGGCTCTGTCTTTATTGAGATTTCAAAATGAATTGAACTTAAAGCTAACATAAAAAGAGACTCATAGCGGCCACTCCAATGGGTAGTGCTTGCCGGCTATGACGTGGATTCCGGCCAGACGCTGTGCCAGCACTTTGGCCGGAGCGAACTTTCGGACGATCGGTCATTGCCGTCGCCCGGTTGACTTAGTTAACTACTCCCCCCTCGGGATTAAGTCCGCCCTCGGCCGACCCTATTTGGGCGATCATATCTGCTATTTGGGCCGTAGCTCTCCTGGCCTGGATGACTCGCCGATAGGTGAAACCGACGCAGATCAACGCGCAGCATATTGCTCCTGCTACCAGTACTATCTAATGTAAATGATAGTTATTGATATTCTCCCCGACTCTCCTGATGTGTTCCAGATTACGCTCACTCAAGCGGTGAAGGTACGGAAGACTGAGGATGTTGTGATCCATAGTAATGTTCAGGGAGGGCGAGCTGGCTACTCTTGGGACCCTCTTCTGGCTCTGTCATTGTTGACATATCGGGTTTCATTAACCATGGCACTCTCAGTAAAGGTAATGAGATGCGTGCCTCGTACGTGGCTGTAAGTGCCATTATCCACACTCACACGTGCCGGACGATCGTTTACAATTATAATGCCTTCATCTACGTGAGTAACTGGGTGTAGATCGCTGAACTGGATGTCAAAGTGCGCTATGCCTCCAGCGTGGAGCTCTTGCGCGCACGACCTTCTTAACGCCAGCTGGCAAAATGTGGCTCCAGGTGTTGTGGAGCAATTGTTGACCGTGTGAATTGCTCCATTGCAATCAGCTATTATTCTGTCCTCCAGCCTGAGCATCGTGTCATGATGGGACACGGGAAAAACAGTGATTTTAATACACGACGATTTGATTATTGGAAATTTAATGACAAAATACAAAAGGTTAGCGGACTGTAATATTTTTAACGGAAGCAACCGGACAATAAGTCTTTGATGGGGGTATCTGTGGGCTCTTCTATCCCTATCTTCTAGGGTCTGCATGATCTAGTATAGTAGGCTCACAACGTTGGCTTAGCTAGAGCTATCGGGCTAGTAATAAGTTCTGCAGCTCCATACTAATCATTCTATTTCGGGATAATAACATCTCATAAAGATGCCCCGTGTCGACTTGGGTTCCCTTTCTGACCTCAGAAGTTGGTTGACGGTGGTAATACTATTGATTTGGTCTTGTACTTTTACTATTGATATTTATCGCCTATTGTTTGCATTTATTAATTGAAATTCATTGAGTTTAATTTTTCAAAATCCCTCTGCGTCTGGCGTTCCTGCCACTACCTTTAACACAGCTCTAGGAAATCCAAACTCCTAGCTACTTGTGGTGGATGCTCAACGAGTCGAGCAGGTCACGCAGATGAGCGACATCGACACTAAAAGTTTCTGCATGGTGTGTGACTGGGAAACATGCTGGTCATGCCAGCCGTTTCTTCCACCACGCGCCTATTCTGAGAGGTTCGCCGAGTGTGTCACGAACGCGAATTCTTCCCAAACTAAAAATTCTACCATCAATGATGGGAATATATTTCGCCTGCGAGTAGACCGAGAACATGCCCCGATGATACGGTAAGCAGGACTAACAGGGATACGAGTGCGAACCTGTAATATTGGAGTAGTAGTGTTTGTTTAAAATATTATAGCCCTCCACCAAAGCATAAAAGAAGAAAACACAATTATAACAAAAATTTATACCAAGTGGACAGGGGTGAGAAAATATGGAAAAAAACTTATGCCAAGTGGCTAGGGGTGAAAAAATGTGGAAAAGAAAACTTACGCCAAGTGGCTATGTGTAAACATTAGAAAAAAATTAATTATTATCTAAAAGGTTGTCCTTGTGGGATCATCCTCCCCCAGCTTTTTCCTCACACAGTGGTGTGAGTTTATTGCCAAGCCTTCGGTTTGACTTAACCAAAACTTTCTCGCCGACTTCGAATGTTCTGGCATTGTCGGGAGGCATTTTCCCTGGGCATTTTGTGCCTCTAACGATCTTTTCTGGACGTCCGTCTGTGGGTCGTCTGGGTGCTTTTGCACGATGTCGACCGGCCGTCGACGACAGAGTGAATTGATTTATTATATTTGGCGGTTGCCAATAAAAAAATTTCCACAGTATCGGTTATCCCCTTGACGATTTTCAGGCAACGAGCAAGCTCCAAGAGGGTGCTGTGAAAGAGCTCTCCTTGCCCGTTTGAGACGCTATGGAGTGGTGGGGCATTTGCAATGCTAACACCAAAATGGTTGTCAAGCATGGCTGAGATAGTGTGCGAATTTAACGAAGGTTCATTATCGCAATAGACTACTCTAGCCCTAGGGAAAAGTTCATGATTTGGAGTATGGCCGGTTTAAGATCCCTCGATTGTCCTAGAGTGGACATGTTGCACAACTGCAAACTTCGAAAACTTGTCTATGCAAGTGAGGGAAGTATTTCTTGTCTGTGGAAAAGATGTCGATATGTAGCAGTTCTACCACATGAGAGGGGATCGGAGTCTCAACTAGCTCATGGTTCTTTGAGTGCCTATCGTACTTGGCTTTCGCACATGTTTTGCAGTTAGCTACAATTCGGTGGCTAGCTTGGCCATCTTTGGAAAGTAGTACTCGGAGAGTATCTGCTTAACATTTTCCTGGGCCGATCTGTGGGCCCTGTTGTGCTCGACGGTGAGGATTTCCCGTCTTCAGGAACTGCAAAAATATCCGTTACGCGGTTTTTGCAATGCCAAAATTTGGTGGCTGGAAACTGCCGAACCAATTCGTCCTGTATCATTGCCAGCGTGCAAGTCACAATGAATGGCGTTTACGCCTTTAGGAACGATTGATTACATCTGCGAGTTCATCAAGTAATGACTCTTTGCAGGAAAAGTTAATCACATGCCGTCTTTTGTTTCCAAAGAGAACGAAGCTGCGTTTTAACGGAAAGCGTGCCTCCTCCAGAGTTATCTTGTTCTGGAAGCAATTCAAAGGCTTGTCCGTGGTTTCCATGGTGTAGGTTAGCGACAGCTCACTGTGAATTGTGGCCGCGCTAGAAAAAGCCTCTTCCTCTTCCACAACGTTAAGTTGCTGTCTTGAGAGGGCATCCGCAACAAGGTTATCTTTGCCGGGCTTGTAAAAATTTTAGCGCCGGACTCGTCGATGCGGGCTTTCCACCTCTTGATTTTCGCATTCGGATTGGATTCCGACACTGCGAAGGTCAACGGTTGGTGGTCAGTAAAGATATTTATATCTTTGACTGCATGCAAATAGTGGCGTAATTTGGCCAGTGCCCAAACTATAGCTAATAGCTCCCTTCATTGGTAGCGTAATTAACTTCCCTGTCCTTTAAGGTCCTAGAGATCATTGTTATGGGTCTCCTTATTGGGATAGGACTGCGTCAATGCCGTACGCTGAGGCATCTGTCGTTAGATCAAATGCCTTCTGGTAGTCGGGGTATCTGAGGATGACATCCTCGGAAGCCAGAATGTTACGCAGTTTTTGGAAAGCCAGCCGTTGGGGCTCATTAAACTGCACCTGGATGTTCCTGGATCTGTGTCTACTGATACTTCCAAGTTCCCCTTTTAAAAGCTCAGTGATGGGCCGAGCTATGGATGCAAAAGCCAAGGAATGATCTGACCTCGAATATGTTCTTAGGCTCTGGGAATTCCTGAATGGCTTTTATTTTTTCTGGGTCTGTGGTAGCCCCGTTATTGGTGACTATGAACCCTAAAAAGCTAACGTTTTTCTTGAAAAATCGTGACTTTTCTGTTGATACCCTCATATTTGCATCGTGTAGGCTCTTGAGAACCCAATCTACGTGCCGGATGTGGGAGTTTTCGTCCTCTGAAAAGACGATAACATCATCAACATACACATGGTAAAATTTGCCAATATGCTCTCGCAGTATGTCGTCAATTGTTCTTTGGAAAATGCTGGCTGCATTTTTTAATCCAAATGGCATTCTGCGAAACTCGTACTTTCCCCCCGTTAACGGAAAAGGAAGTTTTTTTCACGGTCGCATTCTGCCAGCGTGATCTGATGATAACCGGACTTCAAGTCCAGGGTTGTGAAATACTTGGCCTTGCCTAAGTTTCCTAATATCATCGAGATGTTCGGCATGGGGTATCGATCGGGTATTGTTTTCTCGTTTAGTTTGCGAAAATCCAATACCAAACGCATTTTCCGCCTGCCAGTTTCATTGGTGCCCTTTTGTCTACAACCCATATTGTGTTATTGTAGGGGGATTTCGACTTTTGGATGATGCCATTTTTTAGCAGATCTTGGATTTCTCGTTTACAAAATCAGCTGCCCCCATTGGATATGGGTAAAGTTTGGCATAAATGGGCGTCTCATCAATAGTTCTGATGGTGGCAACCACCGACGTATTGTAGGACAAGGCCTCATTGGGGTCTGCAAAGGTTTTTTTCCTGTCGCTGAGCATTTTCAAAAATGCTTTTCTGACCAAAGGTGGTGCATCTGAGCAGTCCACCTCAGTAAAATTTACATCGGGACATGTATGTATGGGACTTCCGTGCCCCATTTGAGGCTGACCGGAGGCCAGACAAAGTGACACCCCTGCCGGTTTTAAAAGGTCAAGGCCGATGATTCCATCAAAAGAGGACAAATCTGGTAAAATGAAGAATGTGGCCTTCAAGTTGAAAATTGACACGAAGCATTTCTTCGTGATATTGGTGACTCCATGGATCGAATGAGCCTTGAATGGAGATTCTACCGGGCGGACGCCTTTCAATCCTTCGTATGGTCGGATGAAATTTTTGGCCGCGCCCGTATCAACTAGAAATCTCATGTCAATCCCTGCTACTCTTCGTCTGATGACAAGTAGCAGGGATCTTCCCCTAAAAAATTTATGGCATCCGAGTCGTACTCGTTGATAGCGTCGTCATCGATTTCTTGTGCCGCGCTAGAGGCCGCTGTGGTGTACGTATCACCAGTTCTGTCAGCGCTCTGGGCAATGTGGTTTACCCTTTGCCTTTTTTGTGGGTTGGCTCTATCGGACGCCGCCTGCCTCCTATTCTGGTATGTCGGGGCTTGTGATGGTTTAAGCATCTTAGACAATGATGGATCCACTTCCATGGGTTCTGGAGTGTGTCCTCGGTGCCTATCGCTGCGCGGAGCAGGGTGCACTTGTGCCTTGTGTTGCTTAGTAAAATGGGGGTTTTTACCGCCACTATATTGGGAATTAGCCTGAGGGGCGGCCTGCTGACGCTCTTGCGCCTTAGGAAATTGTTTTTTCTCCCTATATTCCTGGCTTCTTGCAAATGATGATGCAAAGGTATACCTATCATGGTTCGCCTCCACCTCTTGAGCCAAGGCAAGTGCTGATGGCATGTCCTTGGGCTTCGCCGCGAAGAGGACGTCAGTGAGGTTGCGTTTTAATCCAGAGATAAATATGCCAAGGGCATCATCCCGGAATTTTTCGCACAAAACTTGTGCAGCCGAGGCTTCATATGACATGGTCGCCTTGTTGGTGAGGACGGTGAGCTTCCTTTCAACCTCGTCATAATACTGTAGAAGCGAGAGATTCCCCTGTCTGAGGGTGCCCATCTCCTGCTCTATGACATGCATTGTCCGCTTGTCACTATAAGTAAAGTCGAGACGATTTATGATCGCGTCGAAATTAAGCACTGTGCCAAATGAGGATAGCACTGCATCGGCCGGGCCCCTTATTTTGCTCCTAATTATAATAACTGCCTGATAATGGCGTGAACTACCTACGAAATTCTTAAAAATATAGTATGCGCCTACTGCTGCGTGTCGCCAGGAGACGTATGTTTCCTGGGCACCCGAAAATTCGGGCAGGCATTTGACGGCGTCTAGTGGTTCATTACAAACGACGGTGTTGTTAATATCTATGGGTGTATAAACTTTAATTTGAGGAGCTACTGTTGGGGCGGGTGCGACCTGTATCGCTGCCACTTGGTTGGCCAGCTGTTGAATAGTCTATCGCAACTCATTTTCCCTGCGCTGGCTGTCAATGGCCGCTTCCTGTAGGGCATGGTTGACGGCAGCCTCCACTACCGCCTTTATTTGATCTGGGTTAAATGCCATGTTTCTGGCTGAGGGAGTGCCGACGTTTACACGTTTCGGTGTAGAGGTTCTTGCCGGCCCTTCGGTCTCGGATTCAGAGTCGCTGGGGACCTGCCTGTTGCTTCTATATTGTTGGAATGGGTTGCTCATATGGAGCTATGCAAGCTAAACCGGCCCAGCGATTTAATGCATGCTCAAGCGGTATTGTCCATGGGTATGGCGGGAGGGCCGCAGGGGCTGAGATGCCGCTTGGTAACGATGGACGAGAGATCGTTGAAAAATTGAGCTGTTGCCTTGCCAAGCAATGACAAGGGGAAGGGGGAAGTAAGGAAGTTAACTAAATGTTAAAAAAGTGAAACTACAACAGGTAGAAGCCAGAATAGACACCCTACTCCCACACGCTAGAACAAAAAGAGGTTTAATTAACTGCCTAGGGACTGTTCTCAAGTAAATTTCGGGTAATTTAGACAACAACGACGGACAAAACATACTCGCAGAAATAAATACCCTAAAAGTTATCTCCCACACATTAAAAAATGATCAAGATAAACAAGAAAATTTCAAAAAACGGGTCATTGTTAGACTTAATAATATTACGAATCATATAAATAACGAACAAATTAAAATACAAAAATTTCTGGACACAGCACGGAACACTATCTTCAAAGAACTTAGGGAAGATAAAGAAAACATTTTTATACTACAATATATTAATCAAATAAATTTCCATATTGACATCTTGAAAGAACATATTAACAATATAGATGAGGGCCTTCTGGCCAGCACATTGAGCTTAATCCCAAAATTCTTATTTAACAAACAAGAAATAAATACTATAAGAAATATGTTAACCACACAAAATATTACCCTACAATTAGATGAACACATCTATAATATACTTAAGCCACCTTGCTTTTCTTTTAATAGCAAATTATTGTTTAACGTTAAGATACCAATTTTCGATTCAAAAATTTATAAGTTCACCCACATCACACCCCTACCGATAAATAATTCGCATTTCATCATTTCCGTCGAATTCTAGGCACATGATAACATCGCTTTACATCAATTTCGCGAAAGCTGTCAGGGAATCCACGCTGACCCGACGATAAAAAACAACAAGTGGCTGACAGACATCGTCAATAACGTAAAAGAGACAAAATGTGACATGATAGACACGGTCACGAAATTAACATATTCGAACCAGAAAAAGGGTTTATTTTTATTTTCAACGGAAAGAACACCACCCTTAAATCAACCTCCCAACGATGAAACACTTTTAAATGGCTCTTTCATAATACGTTATAAGAATTGTACGATATGGATAAAAGAAATAGAATACAGCGACAAAGAACTAGTGTGGAACATGATCATTTCACCTTCGTACAACACTTTACAACACTTTACATCAATTTCGCGAAAGCTGTCAGGGAACCCACGCTGACCCGACGATAAAAACAACAAGTGCCTGATAGACATCGTCAATAACGTAAAAGAGACAAAATGTGACATGATAGACACGGTCACGAAATTAACATATTCGAACCAGAAAAAGGGTTTATTTTCATTTTCAACGGGAAGAACACCACCCTTAAATCAACCTCCCAACGATGAAACACTTTTAAATGGCTCTTTCATAATACGTTATAAGAATTGTACGATATGGATAAATGAAATAGAATACAGCGACAGTCGTCGTGATAAAAAAAAAATGAAACGATCAAAGCACTATCACTGGAAAAATTAGACTTAGAAGCCCTTTCGACAGCTGGAAAAATCATCAATATGGATAATATAACTCACTACAAATTCAACAATATCATTGACCGTTATCCTGATCGTCATCCTCCGATTATGTCATAAACCAGAGACCATCTTCCTCCCACACCCGCCGACTGTCACTGCCATGGTGGATCCGACCATTCCTTTGTTATGGCCCTCTCTCAACTCTAGCGGGGGAGGAGTTACCGCACATATTGTTGCGGACGCATCGCCGCCCCCCAAACCTCACCGACTCAACCAAATGGTTATTAACCCAAAATGGTTATGACACAAACGCTGAGTTTGGGAACCAACGGAAGTAAGCAGAACCAACACTTAACAGCTACGCGAAACCACAAACAAACCAACATATCAGATATGCCAATCCTGCCAACTATGCAGATTCTCAATTTCCACTCGAATCTGCTGGATATGCGAATTCCCGATCATACCATTTCATTCCCATATATTCCACTGTATCTCATAAGTCACTCTTGAGTTTGTAGAACAATAAAAAATCATTATAAATTTGAACGAAGACGAAGCAAGTTCTCATTTTATTAAACACAATATTAAATACATTGAAACCACTCATTGGACTTAACTGGAAGTATACCAAGATATTGGAAGAACCCCTTTGGATTTTACCCCCCAGTATCCGCAGATACCGTAATTCGCGCATAAGATTTGCCACCGCGTACTGTGACACAAAAAGAAGAATTTGCCGCTTCTTAAACAGCGAAAAGAGAAAGTCCATGGCAAAATCAACCGAATTGCATCTGGCATCAGTGCCGCTTTCAAACGCAATTCTAGGCCTACCAGACTACCGGAATTTCATCTTCCGCGATTTAGAGGAGCATACATTGATTGGCCGAACTTTTACGCTATGTTCAACATGGTGGTGGGAACGAACGAGGACTTCTCAAATGTGGAAAACTTCCAGCACCTTCGGTTCTGCTTGGATTGCGCAGCGTTGGACACACTGAGGGGAATTATAACAGGGGCTTAGAACTATACATTGTACGCTTTGATAATAAATTGTTGCATTTCCAGGCACACGTTCGATCATTATTCAAGCTAACATTTGTGGAGAAGGAATCAGCAAGTGGTTTGCGGCAATTAAGTGACAAGGCAAATTCATACTTGCGCGCCCTCAGTACTTTGGCAACTACGCAGGAAATTCTTGATGGTGTTTTGATCCATCTCATCTCTTCGAAGCTGGACCAGGAGAACCAGAAGAGGTGGAAGGAAGGATTGCCTGAAAAGGAGCTGACAAATTGGGACAAATTTTCCACATTTTTGGATCTTCGGTGCCGTATGATGGAGAATTTTGAATGCGCTATGTTAGACCACACACCTAGCGAACGGGTGGGAAATGTATCTAGTAGAAGTCATCGCACCGCACTTATAGCTTCGTCTTTGACATTGCCATTGTGTTTACAATGTGAGTCAAGAGAGCATTATTTGACGTAATGCCCAGAACTTCTTGACTCCAACTCAGCGCTACAACGGAGCCAAACGGATGCACCTTTGCTTTGTTAAGTGAAGACACTTAAGTTTTAGTTTATAAGTCTTTATTTAAATTCTGGAGGAGCTTTAGTGCCGCTTCCAACGTCCAGTTTTTTCTGATTTTTATATTTTTCTTAGGGTTCTAATTAAGCCTAAGTCTCGTAGCTGCGCTGCTTAGAGTTGGACGGCAGGGAGACGGATATGTATATCTTATATGTACTATGTGTATTTAATTATGCTCTCTTTAGCTGGAGCGCGAAAGTATATGGATGTACTTGAGTTCGGTTGAGCGACCCGCGTGTGTAACAGAATGCTGACACTTGCTTTTTTTTTTTGTTTAGTGGTGGTTTAAAGCCTCGAAAGCCAACTCGGAGCTGAGTTAGCTTGCCGAAGTCTGGGACTCTAACCCAGTAAAAACTCCACCCCCTCCCCGCTTCCCCGGCGGTACTGCCGTTAGGTATAACTTCGCCGGGGGGGGAATGCCCTTAGGGCTCTCTAGGATTCTATCCTATTGGAATTTCGCAGTCTTTCTGCGATGCGCAGTTTTTTGAGTACTATTGTGGCCATGTTGCTTACAGCGGACCAATTTACTTCAGATTCAAGCATGATTTCCACCAGGTTACACGCGGCTGGCGTCCTCCCAACCCTTATGCTCAGATCTAGACGTTCGTTTTCAAATCTCGGACAGACAAAAAAAACATGTTCTGCGTCCTCGTTATCCGACTCGCAGAGTGGGCAGTGCGGATAACGTTCATGCTTAAACCTATTCAGATAGTGTTTAAAGCATCCGTGTCCTGTCAAAAGTTGCGTTAAGTAGTAGTCCACATGTCCATGCTTGCGTCCCAGCCATCTCTGCAGATCTGGGATGAGCTTATACGTCCATCGTCCTTTGATACTATTTACCCACCTCTCTTGCCACTTAGAGATGGTGAGTTCTCTGCATCTTTTGCGTAGGGATTCAGCGGTGGCGACCCCTGTGCTACCTGCGCGGATATTAGCAGATTCCTCTGCTAACAAATCAATCGGTATGATTCCCGCTATTACCATTGCCGCGTCATAGGATACCGTGCGGAAGGCACAGCATACCCGCAGGGCACACAATCTCTGTACAGAGTCCTGCCATCCTGCCTGTAGCTTCCATTTTTTGTGGCTCGGGCCCATATGGGAGCAGCATACATCAGCGTCGATGTGACAACGCTCACAAGTAGTCTGCGTCCTGGTTGCCTCGGTCCCCGAGTGTTCGCCATGATTCGCGAAATAGCGGCCGCCGTTCTACCTGCCTTCCCACTGGCGTAGGCTAGATGGTCTTTAAAGGAATGCCGGTGGTCGATCATGACTCCTAGGTACTTTAGACTTGGGCTTGACTTGATTATTGCTTCTCCGATTCGTATCGTAGCCGTCTCCACTTTCTGCCTGCTGCTTATTAGGACTGCCTCGGTCTTGTGCGCTGCCAGGGCAAGACCCTTGTCGTCGAGCCATGCGCTTGCTCGTTTCCCAGCTTCGTTGCAGATTTCCTCCGCGTCTGGGAGTTTCTTAGCCGTTACCACTATGGCTACATCATCCGCAAAGCCAATCAGTTGTGCCCCTTCCGGCATCGCGATCCTAAGAATCCCATCGTACATGACGTTCCACAACAGAGGGCCAAGGACTGATCCTTGGGGAACTCCCCCGGTGACCATGTGAATTGCCTGCCCGGACTCTGTTTCGTACAGTAGCAGGCGGTCTTCAAAATAGCTCGATATTATATTCTGTATATACGCTTAGGTTCCTCAGTGCATTTAGTGTATGATGCCAGCTAGCCGAGTTGAATGCATTTTTAACATCCAAACTTGCCGCTAAGCAATACTGCTTATTGCCGTACAACCACCTTTTTTCCCTCAATGGCCTTATCAGCGATTTCGCACAGTTTGCCGACGGCGTCGATAGTTGATAGCCCCTTCCGAAAGCCGTACTGCATCTCGGAGAGGCCGTTGGTTTCGGCAAGGGCGCCCTCCAGCCGGTAGTGGATTATTCTTTCCAGAATTTTGCCCACCGTATCCAGCATACTCAGCGGCCTGTACGAGGAAGGTTCCTCCACCGGTTTGTCCCCCTTTGGTATGAGTACCAACGGCTGTGTTTTTCAGCGTCTGGGGAACACACCTTCCGTTAGGCAAGCGGTATACATATCAACGTACTCTTTTGTATTTGCCGTAATTGCAATTTTGAGGACTTTATTCGGAACTCCATCTGGTCCCGGTGCCTTGTCATCCAATATTTTCTCTAGTATTCCAAGGACTTCTTCGGCACTTGTGGGCTTTATGCTCGCTATGTTCCCGGTAGGTGGCGTTCGCGCCGTGCTCACTTGCACGGGGAATAGTGTTTCCACTATCCTTCTTAGACTGGCTGGGCATGTCGGCGGTGGCCTGCTGTATACCCGAAGCCGTTTGGTGGCGAGTTTATATGCGAAGCCCCATGGGTTGGAGTCTATTTCATCACATATCATGTTAAAGCACCTACGTTTGCTCTCTTTTATTGCGTTATCCAGAGCTCGTCTTATTTCCCTGTAATCAATCTGTAGGGTCTCAAATTCGGGCCTTCCTCTTGATCGTTGATACGCACGTCTTGCCCTGTGGCATTCTTTTCTGACCTCCGCAATGAGGGGTTTTTGAAGGGTTTTTCCTCTTTTCCTGCATAGATGCGTCGCAGGCTAGCCTGGTATAGTCCGCTATGTGGTTTGCCCTTTCTTCAGCCGAGCCGCTTGTAGAGAGGTCCTCGAACAACATCTGTATCATCTCCGCGTCTAGCGTTTCTACTTTGTACCCTGACACGGTTCTTGGGACTCGAGTTGGGCTATTTCTAGACTTTATCGTGCAGATGATTGCTCCATGGTCACTCCCCATGTAGATGTCACTAACCTCCCAGCTGCAGCCCGGTGCCAATCCAGCGCTCACAAATGTGAGGTCGATGATGGAATTGGTGCCGGCTCTGGAGAAGGTTGGTTTCGTTCCAGAGTTAAGCCGTACTAGGTCAAGTGCAGCGAAGCTCTCAAGTAGCGCTTTTCCCCTCGCATTGGTCCGGGGTGATCCCCACTCCGAGGCCCATGCATTGAAATCTCCGGCAATTACGGTGGGACGGTTTTCCCGGGCATCTTCTGCAATCTCTTCGAGCGCAGTTATTGCCTGTGGAAGGGTAAGGCTTGGGGGCAGGTAGCAGCTGTAGAAAGCTATACCATTCACATGAGCCCTCGCGAAGCAGTTTTCGCTTTTCTTCCTGCTAATCTGGCGCATTGGGTTTCCGCAGCTCCATATTGCCGATTTTTTGCTATTATTCGCTAGCCATTCTCCGGAGTTTGTATTCCTTTATTGCTCGCTTATGAGTGCCATGTCTACGTTTTGTTCGGTGACACTTTGCTCTAGCAACGACTGGGCAACCTCGCAGTGGTTTAGGTTTATCTGCAGGAACTTCATTTGCCCCTAAGTCCTTGCATTGCCTTCTTGAAGTACGGGCATTTCCCCGCTTTATGTACTCTTGGTATTCAATATATGTGTATACTACAGCTTAAATTGCCTACGGAAAGGACACAGGATCGTCTCAGGGTGTCTAAAGGTAGGACCCTCTACGCGCTTAACTTTAGTTTCCTCGATTCAAGAACCCAGTACTCAGTCTGAGTCTGAGTCAATTTCTGACACATTAAAGAGATGTTGCTCAGATTCTACAACCACCATTGTCGTCAGTCGGGTGGGAGTTGCCTACAACATACGGCAGCGATAAGGCAACCGCCTTCAATATACAAGCCAATAGTGTATTTTCTACTCAAAAACGCATAAGTGAATGAGCGTGCGTATGTTTTATTCTAGTGGGGAATACAAGTTAAAATAAATAATCCTAATGCAAAAGATCGCTTTCCGCATTATAAGCTCCCAAACTCCATGGCTTTTGACGACAAGCTCACCACGAGCGCGCCATATTTATCCATCTAGTGTGCCCGATCTCTTCACGAAAGCATAATACCAAAATTTCTGTACTGAATACTAAACTATCGATAATCGGCCCGCGACATCTCCACCTCCCTGATGAACCCCTTCACTCAAATATAAAGCCGCCAACTTTGAAGCGGGGGGCATTATCCGTGCTCCTTCGGCGCCACCTCCTTCACTGTGTGGCACAGCACCCTATTTACAAACTGCACTATTTGCTCCCAGACTCCATCCTCTGACTGGTTCGCTGGGTTCGCTAAAAATCCATTCAATGCCCTTACTTGACAGTTCCGAATGGATCCTCTCGGGTTCGAAGATCTCCGAAAATCTCTTAGCCCCCTGTACACTCCAACGAAGTTTCTGCCGTTGTCGCTGTGCAGACTATGTACTGGCCCTCGACAGCAGATGAAATTCCTGATCACAATTATGCAGGAATCCGTGGACTAGTCGTGCGCCAGTTCCAAATGAATTGCCCTGGTCGTCAGGCACGTAAACAGACCACCCATCCACCCATCAAAGTAGTCGAGGCCCGTGCTCTTAAATGGCCAGCCACTGGCATCCATACGGCAGCATCGGTCGCGCTCTGTGCAGCTTACACTCGCTGCACTCTGCACACTGCGAAGCACTCTCCGCAGTCTCGTAATCCAGAACGTGGTCCGGATCTCCGTCATCGTATCATCCACGTTTTGATGCTTCATCCTCACGTGGGGATCGCGCAAAATCATCTCCGTGAGACTGTGCCGGTGCGAAAGGATCACTGGCCTCTTGGGGCTGTACGGTATACATAGCGCCGCATCAATCCTGCCCTACACTTGCAGGACTCCATTGCCATCTAGGCATGGCGCCAGTCCACATATGTCGCTTCCTTTAGCAACGTCCAGGCCATTATCTGCGGCCCACATCTCGTCGGGGAACGACTCCCGTTGTGCTTTAAGGATCAACAAATTCTCAGCTGCCTCACACTCAGCTGCAGTGAGGCCATAGTTCTCAAGCTCATCTTTCGACGCGTGAGCCTTAGGACCCAGGCCGTAGTCCTCAACAATCACCTGTATCTTGAGAATCTCTGTAACGATATAAACGAGTCACTTGCCCCAACGAGCGCAAACTCACTCGGCTTCTCCCCTTCATATTCTCCATCCGCATCGTCGGCGGGTGCAGCTCCTGGCCAGCTGCCCGCTGGTCTACTCAGGAATGCCGGTCCTCTCAACCAGCGCGACTCCTAACTTAGGTCGACGCTGCAATGCGAGAACCTCAATTTCACGTCACCGTCCTCATTCGTGATCCTCCAGTAGATCACTGCCGCGAATGTCGACTGACTCGCATGCACAAATACGTTGTCCGTGGCTGGCTGCCACCACATTCCCAAAATCTTCTGCTCGGCCTCACTCCATCCAATACTCTGGGCGTGATCGCACAGTCCGAGCATCCTCTCTACTGTGGGCGAACTTGACGAAAACTTGCACTGCTCAAATCCGGTAGATACTTCGATAGCTTCGTTCTCTGTGGCGAAGCTGTCCACATAGACCACGTAGTGGTAGTTCACGATGGCCTTGACTGCCGCGCTCGGTGGGCATGACCTACCCCAACCTCACTCGACGTAACGGGATCGGTACGCTCTATATTAGCGTTCGAGCGCACTCCAAATCCTTCTCCAGCTCGGCAATCCTCTCCAAGAGGTCGGCCACCTGCTGAGCAGATGACACCGGGGTTTGACTGCCTCAGCCGCCATCCTGCACTCGATTGCGGGACCAACGCGATGCAATCCAGTTGCGGTGTCACTATATCCTGTCCAACGGTCGACGAGCTCCATGCTCCATCATCTCATCCACTTTTCGCTGTCTGCGCAAGATCGACCCTTAAACCAGGGTGCACTTCCAATGTCGCCAGTCGCCTGACTGCGAATAAAAGCTTCTGTCGTCACTCGGGTGTGAGTTGCCTACAACATACGGCGGCGATTCGGCAACCCGCCGTCAATACACAACCCACTAGTGTATATTCCACTCAAAAACGCATCAATGTATAAGCGCGCGTATGTATGTTTTATTCTAGTAGGGAATACAAGTTAAAAAAAGTGTGTGTATTTTATCGTGTATGTGCTCCGGGAAAAAAACTATTCCATAATATCCAAAAAAGTGCAGTGACTGGTTTCGTAAACCAACAGCAACGCGAAAAGACGCTTTCAGGATGAAATCGCTAATGTTTACATTTATTAATTAATTAATTAATATAAAACATAACACTTAAAATTCTAACAAACGCAACCTCGATTGCAATGAGTTTAAACGACGTTCGCACACAACGTCAACGTGAGCAAGACGAGAGATTGCTCTCAGCGTTTAACGACGTCATCAGCTAGCAGCGAAACAACAATACTTCTGCCGCTGCGCTGCACGAAAAAGAGAACAAAAACTAAGGTAATATAAGGATCGCTACATCCAAATCAAAAGGAAGCAAAGCCCCCTAAACTCTCAACGCAAAATAACCCGTGGGAATGCTAACATAGCTGCAATAGAAACGCCCACGAACTCAAACCGTTTTAAAATCTTGGCAGACTATGAGGATGATGCCGAATCTACTGAAGACGAAAAAAGGAAGACTAAGCCCCACCAATTTACATACGAGAAAAAGTTCCAACGTTCTTGTCAACAAAATTATAGAGCTTATTGGCAAGGACAACTTCTACATAATACCACTCGTAAAGGGCAACATCCAGGAAACAAAAGTTCAAACGAAGATAATTACAGAGTATTATCAAAATATCTCGCCGACAAAAAAAGGAATTTTACACGTATCAGCTAAAAAGCAGCAAGGGGCTGCAAGTCGTACTTAAGGGCATAGAGTCCGAAGTATCGCCTGCAGAGATTGCAAAGGCGCTACAAGAGAAGGGATTTAGCGCTAAGACAGTCTTCAATATCCTTAACAGGGATAGAAAGCCGCATACACTCCTTAAGGTTGAGCTCGAACCAGAAATTAAGCCCCTAAAGAAATACGAAGTGCACCCAATATACAATCTTCAGTTCCTGCTGGACCGCAGAATTACGGTTGAGGAGCCGCACAAACGCAATGGCCCGGTACAATGCGCGAACTGCCAAGAATTTGGCCATACAAGGTCTTACTGTAAACTGCGCCCGGTATGTGTAGTGTTGTTTGTGGTGAGCTTCATGACTCCGCACACTGCCCAGAGAGAAAAGATGACCACAACTCGAAACTGTGCGGCAACTGCGGTGGAAATCACACTGCTAACTATAGAGGTTGCCCAGTTTATAAGGAGCTGAAAAGTCATATTCACCAGAGGGAAATTATTGCCCGCACCCAAAATAAACAGTTGATAGCCTCCAGGTCAAACCCTGAAGTCTTCTTCTCGACTGCAGCCAGATCCTCACTAGGACCCATAAACTCTCCCAAAGAAGTTAAGTCAGTTTTTCTGTATGCAGTGAATAAAGCTGACGGCTTACTCCACGACGCCCCCGACTTCATCTTCTCTACAACCAAGAGGTATATTTTTGTGGCAACACCGCCCCACTACAACATTTTGGTCCTTCGAGCCGGATATTCTGGATATTTTGGATATTTTGGATACCTTTTCTACCAGCAGATACCGGCAGTGTTCCGCCAAAAGATAAGTAAGACATTTTTTTCCGTCTCCGTCTCTCTGCCGGTCTTCAGCAGTGGTCCGAACATTAAATTTCATTCACACTGCTGCAAGATTTTGTTTTCCTTCCGTGTCAACTCCAAGTCCGAGTTTTCCGACACAACGGCAATGTGAGATGATAAAAATAAGGCATAATTAATATTGGCCAGCCGGTGTGAATTAGTTCCAAAAATTCCTAAATTCACCGAACAGTCCGCCGCTGGCGTAATATTTTTTTCACAATCAGTGTTTTTTTTACACTCCACAGCCTTCTGTTCCTCCAGTTATACAGTCCACTTATCAACGCTCCACTGTGCCAACCTAGGCCTTACGAGCCTCATATATACATACTTGCATGCATGCCATATATTTTCTGCCTACAATTTCAGGAAATAAGTACATAATAAAATTAAATTGGAATAAAATCTGTTAAAAAAAAAACGCCATTTCACTACAAATCCGTGATTGTGTCGCCTAAATTCTCAACCTCGCCGCCTCAGTAGCCGTGTTGTGTTTTTTTTTGGTGCTGTTTTTTTTTTTGGGGTGAACTACGAACAGGGTGCCGACGGCCTAACCGGCTGCGTAACACTAAAAAAAAATAAATTAATTTCG